>NC_057794.1:332271091-332571091 GCF_018294505.1 Triticum aestivum
TTTTTTTTTAGGGTTTCGGGGAGAGGGAGAGATCCGAAAACGGAGGGGTGTATATATAGGCATAGAGGGAGCTAGGAGAGTCCAAATGAGGTGCGGTTTTCGCCCACACGATCGTGATCGAACGCTCTAGGACATGGAGCAGAGTTTGGTGGGTTTTGGGCCAAATTTGGGGGGTGTTGGGCTGCAACACACACGAGGCCTTTTCGGTCCCTCGGTTAACCGTTGGAGTATCAAACGAAGTCCAAATGACCCGAAACTTGACAGGCGGTCTACCGGTAGTAAACCAAGACCGCTTGGCAAGACTCGGTCCAATCCGGAAATGTTTAAACCCCACACAAGAAAGAAAGCTAGAAATGACCACCGGAGGAGAACGAAACGCCGGAATGCAAAACGGACAACGGGGAAAATGCTCGAATGCATGAGGTGAACATGTATGCAAATGCAACGCACGTGATGACATGATAAGAGATGCACGAAAAAGAAAACAACACACGGAGACAAAGACCCAAACCCGAGAAATAAATATAACTTAGCGCCGGAGACGGCAAGAGTTGGATACAAATATGGAAAGTATATCTGGGGCGTTACAACACTCCACTACTACGAAAAGATCTCGTCCCGAGATCTAGGACTGAAAGAACTCCGGGTACTCAGAACGGAGGTGATCCTCGCGTTCCCAGGTAGCTTCACGGTCGGAATGGTGTGACCACTTGACTTTGAGAAATTTTTATTGACTTGTTGCGAGTCTTGCGTTCAGTCTCTTCGAGAATAGCAACTGGGTGCTCACGATAAGAGAGTTCTTCTTGGAGCTCAATGTCCTCGAAGTTGACGGTGCGGTCAGGAGTCTTGAAGCACTTTCGAAGCTGAGAGACGTGGAACACATCATGAACATTTGCAAAGTTTGAAGGAAGCTCGAGTTGATAGGCGAGGTCGCCTCTCTTGCTGACAATCTTGAAAGGTCCCACGTATCTAGGGGCAAGCTTCCCTTTGATACCGAAGCGACGAGTACCTTTCATGGGAGAGACGTGGAGGTAAACATGATCCCCAATCTCGAAAACCAGATCACGATGCTTACTATCATAGTAGCTCTTCTGGCGGGATTGAGCTGCTTTGAGGTTATCACGAATGACTTTGCACATTTCTTCTGCTTCTGTGATTAAGTCATTACCCAGCAGCTGACGTTCACCGGTTTCAGACCAGTTGAGAGGGGTACGGCACTTCCTGCCATACAGAATTTCGAAGGGGGCCTTGCCCGAACTTGCTTGAAAGCTGTTGTTGTATGAGAATTCGGCATAAGGAAGACAATCCTCCCACTTCATGCCGAAGGAGATCACACAAGCCCTGAGCATATCTTCAAGAATTTGGTTGACACGCTCGACTTGACCGCTCGTTTGAGGATGGAAAGCTGTGCTGAAGCGGATGTTGGTGCCCATGGCCTTCTGAAAAGAATCCCAAAACTTGGAGGTAAAGATGTTGCCACGATCTGAAGATATCACTTGAGGAATACCGTGCAGAGAGACAATGCGAGAGGTATAGAGTTCCGCCAATTGAGCTGCAGTGATTGACTCTTTGATAGGCAGAAAATGAGCCACTTTGGTGAGCTTGTCGATGACGACAAATATAGCATCATTGCCACGCTTGGACTTTGGAAACCCAGTCACGAAGTCCATTTCAATGTGGTCAAACTTCCATTCTGGAATGGCAAGAGGTTGGAGGAGACCAGCTGGCCTTTGGTGTTCTGCCTTCACTCTTCTGCAGACATCACATTCGTTCACGAATTGAGCGATCTCGCGCTTCATTCGAGTCCACCAATAAGTTTGCCTGAGATCTTGATACATCTTCGTACTACCAGGGTGGATGGAGAGGAGAGAGTTGTGAGCCTCGTTCATGATCACCTTACGGAGTTCACCTTTGGGCACAACAATTCGATCCTCGAAGAAGAGAGTGTCCTTGTCATCAAGTCGGTAGCACTTGTACTTGGACTGACTCTTTGCAATACCAATCTTCACCTTCTTCACCATAGCATCAAGAAGTTGGGCTTGGCGAATCTGGTCTTCTAAGGTAGGAGAGACTTGAAGGTTGGCGAGGAAACCTTGAGGAACAACTTGCAGATTCAGTTTGCGGAAAGCTTCACAAAGCTCGGGTTGATAAGGCTTGAGAATCAGACTGTTGCAATATGCTTTCCTGCTCAAAGCGTCAGCAATCACATTGGCCTTGCCTAGAGTATACTCGATACTCGGATTGTACTCTTGAATCATTTCGACCCATCGAGTCTGCCTGAGGTTGAGATTAGGCTGAGTGAAGATGTACTTGAGACTCTTGTGATCAGTGAAAATGTCCACTTTCCTTCCCAATAGAAGATGTCTCCAAGTCAACAAAGCGTGCACAACTGCCGCCAACTCGAGATCATGAGTGGGGTAGTTTTTCTCATTAGGTTTCAACTGGCGAGAGGTATAAGCAACAACTTTCCTCTCTTGCATCAGTACAGCACCGAGACCTTGGAGAGAGGCATCACAAAAGACCTCGTACGGCTTGGTTTCATCAGGCGGAGTCAGAACTGGAGCAGTGACCAATTTCTCTTTCAACGAGTTGAAAGCAATATCACACTCCGGAGACCAAACGTACTTGACGTGCTTCTGAAGAAGATTTGAGAGAGGCTTGGCGATCTTAGAAAAGTTTTCAACGAATCTTCTGCAATAACTTGCGAGACCGAGGAAACTGCGGAGTTGCTTCACGTTCTGAGGAGGTTCCCAATTCACAATTGCAGACACCTTCTCAGGATTCACGGAAATGCCCTTGGCAGAGATGATATGACCAAGATAAAGAACTTCATCGAGCCAAAATTCACACTTGGAGAACTTGGCGTAGAACTGATGTTCTCTGAGCTTGTCAAGAACCAAACGCAAGTGCTTGGCATGATCTTCCTTATTCTTCGAGAAAACCAGAATGTCGTCGAGATAGACCAAAACGAATTCATTGGTGTAGGGGTTGAAGATGAAATTCATCATGCGAGAGAACGTCGGAGGAGCGTTGGCGAGGCCAAAAGACATGACGGTGTATTCATATGAACCAAAGCTTGTTCTGAACGCCGTCTTGGGAATATCTTGCTCACGAATACGAATCTGATGATAACCCATACGGAGATCAAGCTTGGAGAATACTTGAGCACCCTTGAGTTGTTCGAACAGCTCATTGATGTTGGGAAGTGGGTATTTGTTCTTGATGGTCTTCTTGTTTACTGGACGGTAATCAACACAAAGTCGACTCGATCCATCCTTCTTCTTCACAAAAAGAACACCACAACCCCACGGAGAAGTACTAGGCCGAATGAGACCCAATCTTTCTTGCTCATCGAGTTGTTTCTTCAACTCCTTCAACTCTTCGGGGCCGAGCTTGTAGGGACGTTTGCACACAGGTTCCGTACCAGGCTCAAGTTCAATAACAAATTCGACCGGCCGGTTTGGAGGCATCCCTGGAAGTTCTTCTGGAAAGACGTCTTGATATTCGCAAACGACAGGAATTTGAGAGATAGCATCCAATTCACCCTTCTCATTGAGAGAAAACAACCGGATGGAATTATCCCGAGCGGCAAAAACAATTACATCCTCAGACGAATGAGTCAGTTGAATCTGCCTGGCTGCACAATCAAGCTGAGCTTTATGCTTAGAGAGCCAGTCCATTCCGAGAATAAGATCGATATCGGAATTGCCAAGAACCACCGGAGAAGAGAGAAATTTGCAGTCGCCCAAAGTGATTGTAACATCCGGAACACACACTCGAGATGTCAAGAGGCTGGCCGGAGAGTCAATAGACAACGGTCTCGGCAACATTTGAGTAACAAAATCATGCTTGGAAGCAAAAGGTCTCGAGATGAAACAATGCGATGCACCAGTGTCAAAAAGAACTTTTGCAGGAACATCGTTAACAAGAAGGTTACCCATGATCACATCTGAAGAATCCTCTGCCTGAGCTGCATTCACCATATTGACCTTGGCGTGCTTGGGATTGTGCTTGACCACAGCTGTACTTGCCGATCTGACAGGAGGAGGAGGAGGAAGACGCCTCTGGTTGGTACACTTGTTGGCATAGTGACCCTTCTGTTGGCACTTGTTGCACGTGACCTCTGAAAGCGGACGGTGATACGGAGCACTCGATCTTGGAGCTTGAGACGAAGCCTTGTTCTGAAAGCCTGGGTTGGGTGGGTGGGAGAAACCACTGCCACCTTTGCTCTTCTGTTGATACGGCTGACGGAACGGAGGAGGAGGAAGCCAAAACTTCTGCTGCTTGACCACTTGAGTAGAGGAAGACGGAGTAACATCTCTGGCACGCTTCCTGGAAGCATCACATCTCATCTGAGCAGCCTCTTGCTTCAGTGCCATGTTGTAGAACTCATCGTATCTCAACGGCTCAAAGAGGACAAGAGCGAGCTGAATTTCCTCACGAAGACCACCCCTGAACTGATAGATCATACTCTTCTCATCAGGAATATCCTGCTTGGCAAAACGGGCGAGCTTCTGGAACAACTTGTTGTAGTCATAGACAGACAAAGAGCCTTGCTTCAGATTGCGGAATTCCTGATGCTTACTCTCAACCACACTTTGAGGGATGTGATGAGCGCGGAAATCTTGACGGAAATTGTCCCAAGTGATAACACGTCCACCTCTGGAATCCTTGTACTGCTGGAACCACTCTGCAGCCTGATCTTTGAGCTGGAAAGAAGCGAACTTGACGAAATCTTCAGGCCTGACGTTGCTGCATTCAAAATGCTTGCCCAGATCCACTAGCCAATCGTCAGCGTCGGTAGCCTCAACACAACCGCTGAACGTCTTTGGACCATTAGTAAGGAACTGGTTCAGAGTAGCAA
Organism: Triticum aestivum; assembly: GCF_018294505.1. Classification (NCBI taxonomy): domain Eukaryota; kingdom Viridiplantae; phylum Streptophyta; class Magnoliopsida; order Poales; family Poaceae; genus Triticum; species Triticum aestivum. The sequence goes on from NC_057794.1 coordinate 332,275,956, forward strand.
AGTGGTGCTGATTATGGCCTTGATTCCCTTGATTGCCTTGATTGCGCTCTTGGAGAATTTGCATGATCAACTGTGTGTTTGCATTAGTAGCGGCCATCACAGCTTGCCATGCCTCCGGAGGAGGCGGAGGTGGAGGCGGATTAGGATTCGGAGTCGTGCGCGTTGGAGGAGCCATCCTGAAGAGGTTGACCACCATTAGCACATAGATAGACAACAATATAGAAGCTGAATCCAATGGAATGAAAATTGCAACATATAGTCTTCACATCCGAACAAAATGAACGAATGCATTCCTCTTCAAATGATCACATATCCATAAATTGCGAAGCCACGAAGAATTAAGGTAGAGAAGTAAATCAACAAGGTACGGATCAAGAACGAATAATCGGTAAGAAATCCCAATCTCAAACCAATATCCGTGGAAGAAGAACTAGAGCTACTAGAATTCCCACCTATGAAACTCCCGAACCTTTCCGGTTATGCAATCAGGTGTTGGGGATACAGGGGAAGCACAATATCTCACCCAAACTAGCAAATCCTACATCCAGCTGTATCCATCCTTCAACACATAACCAGGAAAACTTCGGAAACCATCTACCTCAACCTTCAAAAAGCATCCGTTATACCAGTTATGGCGATACTCCCGAACTCCCGCCCCAGTACTGGGTGGCGTCGAGGTTATCTCACCAACGAACTGCATAAAAGAGATTTTCGATGTCGGCGAACATATCTCAAGTATACCAGAATTGCAACGATAAAATTGTGACGACAACACCTCGGAGCTCAACTCCCCGGGACACTGCCACAACCCCTAAAGACAGGAGGCACCAAGAACAATGTTCTCGTCACAAAACCATCGGAACAAAACCAAGATACTCGCGTGATCCTAAAAAAAATTTAGTGAAATTTTAGAAGAGAAGAGTCAAAACTCTACGCCAGGATGCCTTACCAGAGCGATGAGGAGACTGGGAAGTAAAAAGAATTCCTAAGCTCTCCGATATATAATCCCTAAAGACTCAAAACATTTTTCTAGACACGACTCGGCCGCTAAAAACGATCAAGCAATGGGGCTCCTAAGGTCGGGGAAGGCTCTGATTACCAACTTGTAACGCCCTCGATGCGGCTATAGCTCCCACGTGTCGAGGCACGACTTAGAGGCATAACCGCATTGAAAGCAATGTCGCAAGTCAGGCAATCATTACAACATCCCATGTAATAAATATAATAAAAGGGGAAGATGACATAGTTGGCTTACACTCGCCACGTCACATCAGAGTACATAAATAACATCCATCAAACAAACACTCATGGCCCGACTACGGCGCCAAAATAGAAAAGACCCCCAACATGCGACAAGGTCCTGAATCGATAACCCCAACTAGGCACCACTACTGATCATCTGGAAAGGACACGTAGTATCGCTGAGAGTCCTCGTCGAACTCCCACCTGAGCTCGTAATCGTCAACTGGAGCGGAATCACCTGGACCTGCATCTGGAGTTGTAGTATCTGTGAGCCACAGGGACTCAGCAATCTCACACCCACGCGATCAAGACTATTTAAGCTCATAGGAATGGGTAAGGCAAATATAAGTGGAGCTGCAGCAAGCGACTAGCATATGTGGTGGCTAACTTATGCGCAAAAGAGAGCGAGAAGAGAAGGCGAAGCACGCGCGAGAAGCTAAAGGAACATCCTGCGCAAGCATAACTCCAACGCCGTGTCCACTTCCCGGACTCCGCCGAGAAGGGGCCATCACGGCAACACACACGGTGGATTCATTTTAATTAAGTTTAGTTCAAGTCATCTACAACCGGACATTAACAAATTCCCATCCGCCCATAACCGCGGGCACGGCTTTCGAAAGATCAATCCCTGCAGGGGGGTCCCAACTTAGCCCATAACAAGCTCTCACGGTCAACGAAGGAATAGACCTCCACCCAAGACACACCGATCAGGCTCGGTATCTCGGTACAACAAGATGATTCGACAGGTTAAAACAAGTCCAGCAACACCGCCCGAATGTGCCGACAAATCCCGATAGGAGCTGCACATATCTCTTTCTCAGGGCACACTCAGATGAGCAATCCGTACAGCTAAAACCAAACCTTGAGTTTCCCCGAGGTGGCGCTGCACAGGGCTCTAGTTCGGACCAACACTCAGAGGAGCACTGGCCCGTGGGGGGCTAAAATAAGATGACCCTCGGGCTCCGGAAACCCAAGGGAAAAGGGGCTAGGTGGCAAATGGTAAAACCAATGTTGGGCATTGCTGGAAAAGCTTTAATCAAGGCGAACTATCAAGGGGTTCCCATTATAGCCCAACCGCGTAAGGGACGCACAATCCGGGAACATAACACCGATATGACGGAAACTAGGGCGGCAAGAGTGGAACAAAACACTAGGCGAGAGGCCGAGCCTTCCACCCTTTGCCAAGTATATAGGTGCATTAAGATAACATAGCAATATAATGATATCCCAACAAGTAAATAAATGCTCCAACGAGGAACGGCTCCAATCTTCACCTGCAACTAACAACGCTATAAGAAGGGCTGAGCAAAGCGGTAACATAGCCAATCAACGGTTTGCTAGGACAATGGTGGGTTAGAGGTTCAACATGGCAGTTGGGAGGCTGACAAGCAAAAGGTAGGCATCGTAGCATTGGCAAAGCAAAAGAGCGAGCAAACTAGCATAGCAAAGATAGTAGTGATTTCGAGGGTATGATCATCTTGCCTGCACAGTTGTCAGAGTTGACTGGATCCTCACAAGCAAACTCAACGGGCTCCTCGGTAGCAAACTCGTCTCCCGGCTCTACCCAACAAGACAAACAAGCAACAAGGATACAATCAACCACGGGCAAGAACAAGCAATACGATGAAATGACGATATGCTATGCGGGATGCGATGCGGGATGCAAAATGCAAGATATGACAGGAAATGCATGAACCTGGCATCAACTTGGAAAACCAAGTGTGCCACTGGATAGAGGGGATGAAATCGCTTGAAAACGATATAAAGATCATTGGAATCGGAGTTACGGTTTGGAAATGGCGAGCGTTTTAAGATATGACACCGGTCTGCGATTTACAGCAAGTAGGCGTCTAAATGCAACGAAATGAACATGCTACAGCCACCAAACATGAAAACAAAATACATGGCAGTGATGTACACGAGATGGTTGACAAAACACTAGCACTGAGCCATAGGCAAATTCATCCATTAAGAGGTTCAAACAAGCATGGCTAAAACGCAAATGCAAAACAGATTTCAGACTTAGTGAAATTAACACTAGTCTGAAATTTCAGATCACGAAGCTCTCTTCGGAGCAGCAAAACAACATGATAGAAAACCTGAACATGACAAGTAAGAACATGGCATGGAGCTACTCAACAAGCTTTAAAAAACACCCAAAGTGACCTGGGGCCAAAAGGGTTCACAAAATACTCTACCGAGCTCACGAACATCGCTCGAACACAATCAGTTTTCAGACTTAGTGAAAACTGAGACATGCTGAAATTTAACTCACGAAGGCATGTAAACGAGCTCGATGCACTCACTACGGTGCAAGTCATGGCAAGGGAAGCATATAACCAGCAAGAAGGCACAAAGTGCTAGCTACACATGGCAAGAACGAAGGCATAGCATGCATGGAACACTAACGGTAGCATCGGCGAAATCGCAAACAAGTTGACGATCTGCCCAGATTAACAACGAAGCAAAAGTTGAGCTCGATTGAGTCAACCTAGAGCACTCCACAAATGCCAACAAAGACATGGATGGATAGAGCATAACTTAAATATCAAAACTCCCTTACTGATCATCCTCAAAAGAGGCACGGATCACTAGGAAACAAGCTGGACATATAGCATCATGAACTAAAATATCCCAGACTTAGTGAAAATCACTAAGTCCCTGAAATCTGCATTCTCAGGTACCCTACTTCGCAAGCTTGCACAAGACAACACACACATCCTAAAAATGCATGGGTAGCACCTCTGGAAAGAAGACAAAATGCTTCACAAATCATCCCAAAGGGGCACAGGCATATCATGCACGAATTAATTATAGCAAAAATGACAAAAGTGCATGATGAACTAACGGATCTGCAGTTTAACTCACGGAGCCTCCTTCTACCAGCATTTTGGGTATCAAGATGACCTCAAATGCAAATGATGCAATGGAATGAAATGATGTACATGTCGAGACGAATATTTTGACATATCATACGCCTAAAACGGATCTACGGTTGCGGAGATACGCGCAGACAAAGAATGCATAAAAATTAACGGAGAGAGGCAAAAGTCAACCCTAGGGTTTCGGATCTGAGATCCAGATCGGGATCTCGCGGGCACGGACTTCGAGGTTGACCGCGGGGCACTGTTCACCGGAGTTGGAGCTCGCCGGAGGAGGACCGCAGGGGCGTGGGGAGGCTCGCCGGAGCCCGACCCGGCCGCCGGAGGAGACGGACGAGGGCGGCGGGGCCCGGTGGTGGCCACGGCGAGGTTCGGCGGCGGCGGGCGCGCCGGCGGATGGCGGGGCCGCGGCTCGAGGAGCGGGCCGGCGACGATGGCGAGCGGCGGCGCCGGTGCCCCGGGTGGCCGGCCGCGAGGAGGATGGCGGCGGCTGCGGGCGTGAGGCGGCGGGGCGATGACGCGGGCTGGGGAGGGCCCCGCGTGGGCCTGCGGGCCGGCGGGCGCGGCGATGTGGGCGCGCCCACGTGGCGGCACGGCGATGGCTGCGGCGGGCGGCGGGGTGGAGCGGACGCTGTCCGGCGCGGGCCGGACACGTCCGTCGGCGGCGGAGGAAGGAGATTCTCTTTTTTTTTAGGGTTTCGGGGAGAGGGAGAGATCCGAAAACGGAGGGGTGTATATATAGGCATAGAGGGAGCTAGGAGAGTCCAAATGAGGTGCGGTTTTCGCCCACACGATCGTGATCGAACGCTCTAGGACATGGAGCAGAGTTTGGTGGGTTTTGGGCCAAATTTGGGGGGTGTTGGGCTGCAACACACACGAGGCCTTTTCGGTCCCTCGGTTAACCGTTGGAGTATCAAACGAAGTCCAAATGACCCGAAACTTGACAGGCGGTCTACCGGTAGTAAACCAAGACCGCTTGGCAAGACTCGGTCCAATCCGGAAATGTTTAAACCCCACACAAGAAAGAAAGCTAGAAATGACCACCGGAGGAGAACGAAACGCCGGAATGCAAAACGGACAACGGGGAAAATGCTCGAATGCATGAGGTGAACATGTATGCAAATGCAACGCACGTGATGACATGATAAGAGATGCACGAAAAAGAAAACAACACACGGAGACAAAGACCCAAACCCGAGAAATAAATATAACTTAGCGCCGGAGACGGCAAGAGTTGGATACAAATATGGAAAGTATATCTGGGGCGTTACAATCCCACTCTTGCATAGATTTGGCCTAAAATCTCAAGAACAACAAGTTTCTCCCCAAAAGCCTAGAAGCAAGAAAACAGCCAAGAAAGAGAGGGATTTGGGGAAAAACCTTGGTCCATGACAAGAGGAAGTGGTGGGGAACGATCCCACCGGTCGGAATCCGAGGAGAGTGGCCGGAGACGGAGATCCGGCGAGGGCCTCCGGCGCCGTTCTTGAGAGGGAGAGACGTGGAGAGAGAGACAATGAATGGGTATGGGGAGTTGGAACTCCCCTGCCCGAGTCATAACCCCCCACGCGCCCTTGACGGCGCGGTAGTACCGTGCCCAGACACGGTAGTACCGCGTGGTGCGGTAGTACCATGCTGTGGCGCGGTAGTACCGTGCCTCCCAAGCGGTAGTACCGCGCCCAGACGCGGTAGTACCGTGGGCTCAAGAAGATGCACGTTTCGAGCCCGAAAAACTGGATCTTTGCACAAAATAACTCCGGGCCAACACAACACCACAAGACCACGCAACACACAAAACCATAAAGGCACACGACAAACGAACCAACCACGAGACACCACCTCTCCAAAAGAGACGGCGGTGGCCGTAGCCACCTATGTTTGAGTCAATTGGTATGGCACCGCGAAGAATTATCCTTGGGTCCATGACCAAAACTCGTCTTTGAAGCACAAGTACCACCAAAAATGGCTAATGTGAAAGACTTGATTGATTTATGCATAATGGGGGGAGGGAGAGTTCATTGAGAGAACATCACTCCCCCTATGTCCATGCCTACATCTAAATAGGACAACACGTTGAGTATGGTGGGGTGTGCAAGGGTTCACGCAACATTGCTTGAATTGATGATATTTAGCTCATGCCTTAACTCGCGAAATCTTGCTTCATCCAAGGGCTTCGTGAAGATATCTGCAAGGTTATCATGAGTGTTGACGTAGTTGAGCTCGATCTCTCCTCACCTAATGTGATCCTGGATGAAGTGATACCGGATCTCAATATGCTTCGTCTTGAAGTGTTGCACCGGGTTGAGAGAGATCTTGATGGCACTTTCATTGTCACACCAAAGAGGCACTTTGTCACAAGTGACACCATAATCCTTTAAAGTTTGCCTCATCCATAAGAGTTGTGAACAACAACTACCGGCCGCAACATACTCCGCTTCGGTGGACGAGAGAGACACACAACTTTGCTTTTTGGAAGACCAACTTACCAAAGAGCAACCAAGGAATTGGCACCCTCCGAAAGTGGACTTCCTATCCACTTTGTCTCCCGCCCAATCGGAATCCGAGTACCCTACAAGCTTGAAGTTTGATCCTCTTGGATACCATAAGCCAAAGTTTGGGGTATGAGCCAAATATCGAAAGATTCGTTTGACCGCCACATAGTGACTTTCCTTAGGTGCGGCTTGAAACCGTGCACAAATTCCCACACTCAACATGATGTCCGGTCTAGATGCACAAAGGTAAAGCAAGGATCCAATCATGGAATGATATACCTTTTGATCCACCACTTTACCATTGGGATCTAAGTCAAGTTGGCACTTGGTGGGCATTGGAGTGGAAGCCGGCTTGACGTCACTTAGCTTGAATCTCTTGAGCATGTCTTGAGTGTATTTGGATTGATTGATGAAGGTTCCTTCTCTTCTTTGCTTCACTTCGAACCCTAGAAAGAACTTCAACTCTCCCATGGAGGACTTCTCGAACTTTGAGGTCATGAGAGCGGCAAATTCCTCATTGAAAGCTTTGTTAGGAGAACCAAAGATAATATCATCAACATATAATTGGCACACAAACAACTCCCCTTTGACCTTCTTAGTAAAAAGAGTGGGGTCGATTATCCCAACTTCAAAGCCACGGTCTTGTAACAACTCGGTAAGGTGGTCATACCACGCACGTGGGGCTTGTTTAAGGCCATAGAGTGCCTTATCGAGTTGATACACATGATCGGGAAAGTAGGGATCCTCGAACCCGGGGGGTTGCTTGACGTACACCAATTCATTAATGGGACCATTAAGAAAAGCACTCTTCACATCCATTTGATGTAACTTAAAGTTATGATGAGAAGCATATGCAATCAACATGCGAATGGATTCAAGATGAGCAACGGGAGCAAAGGTTTCACCGTAGTCGATACCCTCGACTTGGGAGTAGCCTTGTGCTACCAAACGAGCCTTGTTGCGAATGATAATCCCATGGGCATCTTGCTTGTTCTTGAATATCCACTTGGTTCCAATGACACTGTGGTTCCCCGTTGGCCTTGGTACCAATCTCCACACTTTGTTGCACTCGAAGTTGTTGAGTTCTTTGTGCATGGCATTGAGCCAATCCGGATCTTCTAGCGCCTCATAGACCTTGTGGGGTTCCACACAAGAGACAAACGCGTGATGCTCACAATAATTTGCTAATTGTCTACGAGTGCTTACCCCCTTTCTTAAGCTTCCAAGCACATTCGTCATGAGATGATCCTTGGTGGAGAGATTGGAAGCAACCTTGGCGGCACGACGCTCTAATTCCTCCTCAGTGGTGAATTGAGGAGCGGTTACTTGATCATCTTGAGCGCCGTCATGAACTTGTTCTTGATCTTGAACTTGCTCGGGGGAGAGAACTTGACCTTGGGCATCACTTGGTGTGTCCACACCGTCTTGAGTATGATCTAGCCCTTGGTCTTGTTCATGAGGTTGAGGGCCTTCACTTTGTTCTTCAGAAGCGTGTGGGCCTTGGGTTGGTGATGGCTCCACTTGAGTGGAGCATTGTCCTTCTCCTTCGGCCACAAGGGGTTCCTCAATGGGTAGGATGAAACCAACACCCATTCTTCTTATGGCTTGAGGAGGAATTTCATCACCTACATCACAAGTGCCACTTTGCTCCACTTGGGAGCCGTTATTCTCATCAAACTCCACGTTACACGTCTCCTCAATAAGTCCCGTGGATTTATTGAGGACACGGTAAGCATGAGAGTTTGTAGCATAACCAACAAATATGCCCTCATAAGCTCTAGCCTCGAATTTAGACAACCGAACACCTTTCTTGAGAATGAAACACTTACACCCGAATACCCGGAAGTACTTGAGGTTGGGCTTGTTACCGGTGAGTATCTCATATGGAGTCTTGTTCAAGCCCTTGCGGAGGTAGAGCCGATTGGATGCGTGACACGCGGTGTTGATGGCTTCGGCCCAAAAGTTGTACGAAGACTTGAACTCCGCCATCATGGTCCTTGCCGCATCCATCAACGTCCGGTTCTTCCTCTCCACAACACCGTTTTGTTGAGGGGTGTATGGTGCGGAATATTGATGCTTGATTCCCTCATCACTAAGAAATTCATCCAAGGTGTAGTTCTTGAACTCGGTGCCGTTGTCACTTCTTATTGTCAAGATCTTTGCATTGTGTTGATGTTGTGCTTCATTTGCAAAGTCAATGACGGTTTGTTGGGTCTCGCTCTTCCTCTTGAAGAAATACACCCACGTGTACCTTGAGTAGTCATCCACAATCACCAAACAATACTTCCTACCTCCAAGACTATCGAAGGATGGAGGCCCAAAGAGATCCATGTGAAGGAGCTCCAAAGGCCTCTTTGAATAAATGATAGTCGTGGGAGGGTGAGCCTTCTCATGTAGCTTTCCTTCGATACAGGCACTACAAGCACGATCTTTAGCAAAACTAACATTCGTTAGTCCACGGATATGGTCCCCCTTGAGGAGACTTTGCAAAGATCTCATATTGACATGGGCTAAACGGTGATGCCAAAGCCATCCCACATCAACTTTAGCCATTAGGCATGTCGCGGTCTTAGTGGGTCGCTCCAAAAAGTTCATCACATATAGACCGTTCTCGACATGCCCAACAAAGGCTACTTTAAGAGTCTTGCTCCACAAGAGGGCCACGATATCAATATCAAAGAAAGTGGCAAAGCCCATGATTGCAAGTTGACGAACGGAAAGTAAATTGTATGCAAGGGACTCAACAAGCATGACCTTCTCGATCGTGAGATCATGAGAGATGACCACCTTGCCAAGTCCCAATACCTTAGAAGATGAGGCGTCACCTCACCCGACATTGGTGGGCATAGATGGAACCTTGTGCACGTCCACCACCAAGTCCTTGCTTCCGGTCATATGATTTGTAGCTCCACTATCGAGCAACCATGATCCACCACCGGAAGCAAACACCTACAAGAGATCAATGCTTGGTTTTTGGTACCCATTTTGTAATGGGTCCTTTGATGTTAGCAACAAGGGTCTTAGGAACCCAAATAGACCATTCAATGTACTCATGAAGAGAACCAACAAATTTGGCATAAACATGCCCATAACTAGCACGGCACAACACATAAGAAGGATTAAAATCGCCGGCTTTGTTGGGTGAGGTGACATTGCCCTTATTGACATTGTTCTTCTTCTTCTCCTCGGGGACACTCTCTCCCGCCTTCACAAAGGTTTGCATGAGGGGAGGAGGTCGTTTGGTCTTGTCATTCTTCTTCTTGTTCTTGGAGTCGGGGACATACCCAACCCCTTCCTTCGCCACACCTCCCTTTCGGTTGATCAAGAGATCATTGAGGTTCTTCTTGCCTTGTATGCAAGTCGCAAGGCCTCTCTCAAGTTGCTCCTTCAACTTAGCATTTTCTTCAACAAGATGTATATGCTCACAACACGGGTTAGTAGCATTTGCATTATCAATTAAAACCATATGAGGAAAAGTTGCTTTCTCCTTAGTTAGCTTCACTTGGAGTTGATCATGAGACTCCTTGAGACTAGCGTGAATACCCTTCAAGGCCTTGTGGGCCTTGTCAAGTATATCAAACTCCTCTTTGAGTCTAGCAAGATCAACCCTGAGTTTGGCCTTCTCAGAATTTAGCACACGAGAAACAACGAGGGCATGATCATAATCTTTCTCTAACTTAGCATGATCAACGTTGTGTGACTCCTCAAGAGCCAAACGAAGACCACGCTCTTCCTCAAGAGCATTGGAAAGATCCGAAATCTCATCGGCATAGTCACGACTATGCCCTTCCATCTTTGAAATGGTGTCTTCGTGAGCCTCGATCATGTCATTGGCCTCACCAAGTTGTTCCAAGAGAGCAACAAAGTGCTTCTTGGATTTTCCCTTGAGTTTACCCATAAAGGCCTCAAACTCGTTGGCATCCAAATTAGCTCCCTCAACTTCATTAATGCTATCCGTTTGGGAACGATGATTAATGATGGTAGTTTTGATGTTAGAGGTTACCTTGTTGGTGGCTTTAGCAATGAGGCACTTGGCGGTGATGCTTTCGTTGGGTGAGTCGAAGAGGGACACTCGTGACGTTGTTGCAATGGCGACGGAGGCCATGGCAACCGACTCATCATCTTCATCATCGTCATCATCCTCATTGTACTCTTCTTGCACAACCAAGGCCTTGGGAGGAGTCTTCTTGGTGAAGTTGTTCTTGTTGGGGAACGACTTGGCCTTGTCCTTTCGGATGAGTTTGCCACCATTGTCTTCCCTCTTCTCATACGGGCATTCCGCAACGAAATGACTTACGTTGCCGCAATTGTAGCAAGTCCTTACACGTTGCTTGCCCCTTGTGCCACTCGAGTTGTTTTTGCTAAAGTTGGGCCTCGAGTTTTTCTTGCTCCAAAATTGCCTTGAAGCAAGTGCCATATGTTCATGATATGCATACTTCGTATCTTCGGGGTTGCTCTCCTCTTCTTCCTCTTCTTCTGTTGGGGAACGTAGTAATTTCAAAAAAATTCCTACGCACACGCAAGATCATGGTGATGCATAGCAACGAGAGGGGAGAGTGTGATCTACGTACCCTTGTAGATCGACAGCGGAAGCGTTAGCACAACGCGGTTGATGTAGTCGTACGTCTTCACGGCCCGACCGATCAAGCACCGAAACTACGGCACCTCCGAGTTCTAGCACACGTTCAGCTCGATGACGATCCCCGGACTCCGATCCAACAAAGTGTCGGGGAAGAGTTTCGTCAGCACGACGGCGTGGTGACGATCTTGATGTACTACCGTCGCAGGGCTTCGCCTAAGCACCGCTACAATATTATCGAGGATTATGGTGGAAGGGGCACCGCACACGGCTAAGAATATGATCACATGGATCAACTTGTGTGTTTAGGGGTGCCCCCTGCCCCCGTATATAAAGGATCAAGGGGAGGAGGCCGGCCGGCCCTCTATGGCGCGCCAAGGAGGAGTCCTCCTCCTAGTAGGAGTAGGACTCCTACTAGGAGGGGGAAGGAAGTGGGGAGGGAGAGGGAAAGGGGGGCGCCGCCCCCCCTCTCCTAGTCCAATTCGGACCAGGGGGAGGAGGCGCGCGGCCCACCTTTGGCTGCCCCTCTCTCTCTCCACTAAGGCCCATATGGCCCATTACTTCTCCCGGGGGGGTTCCGGCAACCCTCCGGCTCTCCGGTTTTCTCCGAAATCACCCGAAACACTTCCAGTGTCCGAATATAGCCGTCCAATATATCAATCTTTATGTCTCGACCATTTCGAGACTCCTCGTCATGTCCGTGATCACATCCGGGACTCCGAACTAACTTCGGTACATCAAAACTCATAAACTCATAATATAACTGTCATCGAAACCTTAAGCGTGCGGACCCTACGGGTTCGAGAACAATGTAGACATGACCGAGACACGTCTCCGGTCAATAACCAATAGTGGAACCTGGATGCTCATATTGGCTCCTACATATTCTACGAAGATCTTTATCGGTCAGACCGCATAACAACATACGTTGTTCCCTTTGTCATCGGTATGTTACTTGCCCGAGATTCGATCGTCGGTATCTCAATACCTAGTTCAATCTCGTTACTGGCAAGTCTCTTTACTCGTTTTGTAATACATCATCTTGCAACTAACTCATTAGTTGCAATGCTTGCAAGGCTTATGTGATGTGCATTACCGAGAGGGCCCAGAGATACCTCTCCGACAATCGGAGTGACAAATCCTAATCTCGAAATACGCCAACCCAACATGTACCTTTGGAGACACCTGTAGAGCACCTTTATAATCACCCATTTACGTTGTGACGTTTGGTAGCACACAAAGTGTTCCTCCGGCAAACGGGAGTTGCATAATCTCATAGTCATAGGAACATGTATAAGTCATGAAGAAAGCAATAGCAACATACTAAACGATCGGGTGCTAAGCTAATGGAATGGGTCATGTCAATCACATCATTCTCCTAATGATGTGATCCCGTTAATCAAATAACAACTCTTTTGTTTATGGTTAGGAAACATAACCATCTTCGATTAACGAGCTAGTCAAGTAGAGGCATACTAGTGACACTCTGTTTGTCTATGTATTCACACATGTATTATGTTTCCGGTTAATACAATTCTAGCATGAATAATAAACATTTATCATGATATAAGGAAATAAATAATAACTTTATTATTGCCTCTAGGGCATATTTCCTTCAGTCTCCCACTTGCACTAGAGTCAATAATCTAGTTCACATCGCCATGTGATTCAACACTAAGAGTTCACATCACCATGTGATTAACACCCATAGTTCACATCGTCATGTGACCTATACCCAAAGGGTTTACTAGAGTCAATAATCTAGTTCACATCATTTATGTGATTAACACCCAAAGAGTACTAAGGTGTGATCATGTTTTGCTTGTGAGATAATTTTAGTCAACGGGTCTGTCACATACAGATTCGTAAGTATTTTGCGAATTCTATGTCTACAATGCTCTGCACGGAGCTACTCTAGCTAATTGCTCCTACTTTCAATATGTATCTAGATCGAGACTTAGAGTCATCCAGATCTGTGTCAAAACTTGCATCGACGTAACTTTTACGACGAACCTTTTGTCACCTCCATAATCGAGAAATATTTCCTTATTCCACTAAGGATAATTTTGACCAATGTCCAGTGATCTACTCTTAGATCACTATTGTACTCCCTTGCTTAACACAGTGTAGGGTATACAATAGATCTGGTACACATCATGGCATACTTTATAGAACCTATGGCTGAGGCATAGGGAATGACTTTCATTCTCTTTCTATCTTCTGCCGTGGTCGGGCTTTGAGTCTTACTCAATTTCATACCTTGTAACACAACCAAGAACTCTTTCTTTGACTGTTCCATTTTTGAACTACTTCAAAATATTGTCAAGGTATGTACTCATTGAAAAAACTTATCCAGCGTCTTGATCTATCTCTATAGATTTTGATGCTTAATATGTAAGCAGCTTCACCGAGGTCTTTCTTTGAAAAACTTCTTTAAAAACACTCCTTTATGCTTTGCAGAATAATTCTACATTATTTCCGATCAACAATATGTCATTCACATATACTTATCAGAAATGATGTAGTGCTCCCACTCACTTTCTTGTAAATATAGGCTTCACCGCAAGTCTGTATAAACCTATATGCTTTGATCATACTATCAAATCGTTTATTCCAACTCCGAGAGGCTTGCACCAGTCCATAAATGGATCGCTGGAGCTTGCACACTTTGTTAGCTCCTTTTGGATCGACAAAACCTTCCGGCTGCATCATATACAACTCTTCTTCCAGAAATCCATTCAGGAATGCAGTTTTGACATCCATTTGCTGGATTTCATAAAATGCGGCAATTGCTAACATGATTCGGACAGACTTAAGCATAGATACGAGTGAGAAACTCTCATCAAAGTCAACACCTTGAACTTGTCGAAAACCTTTTTGCGATAATTCTAGCTTTGTAGATAGTAACAGTAGTATCAGCGTCCGTCTTCCTCTTGAAGATCCATTTAATCTCAATGGCTCGCCGATCATTGGGCAAGTCAATCAAAGTCCATACTTTGTTCTCATACATGGATCTCATCTCAGATTTCATGGCCTCAAGCCATTTCGCGGAATCTAGGCTCATCATCGCTTCCTCATAGTTCGCAAGTTCGTCATGGTCTAGTAACATGACTTCCAGAACAGGATTACCGTACCACTTTGGTGCGGATCTCACTCTGGTTTACCTACGAGATTCGGTATTAACTTGATCTGAAGTTACATGATCATCATCATTAGTCTTCCTCACTAATTGGTGTAGTAGTCACAGGAACATATTTCTTGTGATGAACTACTTTTCAATAAGGGAGAAGGTACAATTACCTTATCAAGTTCTACTTTCCTCCCACTCACTTCTTTCAAGAGAAACTCCTTCTCTAGAAAGGATCCATTCTTAGCAATGAATGTCTTGCCTTCGGATCTATGATAGAAGGTGTACCCAATAGTCTCCTTTGGGTATCCTATGAAGACATATTTCTCCGATTTGGGTTTGAGCTTATCAGGATGAAACTTTTTCATATAAGCATCACAATCCCAAACTTTAAGAAATGACAACTTTGGTTTCTTGCCAAACCACAGTTCAGATTGTGTCGTCTCAACGGACTTAGATGGTGCCCTTTTAAACGTGAATGCAGTTATCTTTAATGCATAACCCCAAAACGATAGTGGTAGATCGGTAAGAGACATCATAGATCGCACCATATCTAATAAAGTACGGTTATGATGTTCGGACACACCATTATGTTGTGGTGTTCCAGGTGGCGTAAGTAGTGAAACTATTTCACATTGTTTTAACTGAAGGCCAGACTCGTAACTCAAATATTTTACCTCTGCGATCATATTGTAGAAACTTTTATTTTCTTGTTATGATGATTCTCCACTTCACTCTAAAATTCTTTGAACTTTTCAAATATTTCAGACTTGTGTTTCATTAAGTAGATATACCCATATCTGCTCAAATTATCTGTGAAGGTCAGAAAATAATGATACCCGCCACGAGCCTTAATACTCATCGGATCTCATACATCAGTATGTATTATTTCCAATAAGTCAGTTGCTCGCTCCATAGTTCCGGAGAACGACGTTTTAGTCATCTTGCCTATGAGGCATGGTTCGCAAGCATCAACTGATTCATAATCAAGTGATTCCAAAAACCCATTAGCATGGAGTTTCTTCATGCGCTTTACACCAATATGACCTAAAGGCAGTGCCACCAATAAGTTGCACTATCATTATTAACTTTGCATCTTTTGGTTTCAATATTATGATCATGTGTATCACTACGATCGAGATCCAACGAACTATTTTCATTGGGTGTGTAACCATATAAGGTTTTATTCATGTAAACAGAACAACAATTTATTCTCTTACTTAAATGAATAACCGTATTATAATAAACATGATCAAATCATATTCATGCTCAACGCAAACACCAAATAACACTTATTCAGGTTCAACACTAATCCCGAAAGTATAGGGAGTGTGCGATGATGATCATATCAATCTTGGAACCACTTCCAACACACATCGTCACTTCACCCTTAACTAGTCTCTGTTTATTCTGCAACTCCCGTTTCGAGTTACTAATCTTAGCAACTGAACTAGTATCAAATACTGAGGGGTTGCTATAAACACTAGTAAAGTACACATCAATAACATGTATATCAAATATACTTATGTTCACTTTGCCATCTTTCTTATCTGCCAATCACTTGGGGTAGTTCCGCTTCCAGTGACCAGTCCTTTTGCAGTAGAAACACTTAGTCTCAGGCTTAGGACCAGACTTGGGCTTCTTCACTTGAGCAGCAACTTGCTTGCTGTTCTTCTTGAAGTTCCCCTTCTTCCCTCTGCCCTTTTCTTAAAACTAGTGGTCTTGTCTACCATCAACACTTGATGTTTTTCTCGATTTTTACCTTCGTCAATTTCCGCATTACGAAGAGCTTGGGAATCGTTTCCGTTATCCCTTGCATATCATAGTTCATCACGAAGTTCTACTAACTTGGTTATGGTGACTAGAGAATTCTGTTAATCACTATCTTATCTGGAAGATTAACTCCCACTTGATTCAAGCGATTGTAGTACTCAGACAATCTGAGCACATGCTCACTAGTTGAGCGATTCTCCTCCATCTTTTAGCTATAGAACTTGTTGGAGACTTCATATCTCTCAACTCGGGTATTTGCTTGAAATATTAACTTCAACTCCTGGAACATCTCATATGCTCCATGACGTTCAAAACATCTTTGAAGTCCCGATTCTAAGCCATTAAGCATGGTGCACTAAACTATCAAGTAGTCATCATATTGAGCTAGCCAAACGTTCATAACGTCTGCATCTGCTCCTGCAATAGGTCCGTCACCTAGCGGTGCATCAAGGACATAATTCTTCTGTGCAACAATGAGGATAAACCTCAGATCACGGATCCAATCCGCATCATTACTACTAACATCTTTCAACACAATTTTCTCTAGGAACATATCAAAATAAACACAGGGAAGTAACAACGCGAGCTATTGATCTACAACATAATTTGCAAAATACTACCAGGACTAAGTTCATGATAAATTTAAGTTCAATTAATCATATTACTTAAGAACTCCCACTTAGATAGACATCCCTTTAATCCTCTAAGTGATTACGTGATCCAAATCAACTAAACCATGTCCGATCATCACGTGAGATGGAGTAGTTTCATTGGTGAACATCGCTATGTTGATCATATCTGCTATATGATTCACGCTCGACCTTTCGGTCTCCGTGTTCCGAGGCCATATCTGTATATGATTGGCTCGTCAAGTATAACCTGAGTATTCTGCGTGTGTAATTGTTTTGCACCTGTTGTATTTGAACGTAGAGCCTATCACACCCGATCATCACGTGGTGTCTCAGCACGAAGAACTTTCGCAACGGTGCATACTCAGGGAGAACACTTCTTGATAATTAGTGAGAGATCATCTTATAATGCTACCGTCAATCAAAGCAAGATAAGATGCATAAAAGATAAACATCACATGCAATCAATATAAGTGATATGATATGGCCACCATCATCTTGTGCTTGTGATCTCCATCTCCGAAGCACCGTCATGATCACCATCGTCACCGGCGCGACACCTTGATCTCCATCGTAGCATCGTTGTCGTCTCGCCAATCTTATGCTTCCACGACTATCGCTACCGCTTAGTGATAAAGTAAAGCATTACAGCACGATTGCATTGCATACAATAAAGTGACAACCATATGGCTCCTGCCAGTTGCCGATAACTCAGTTACAAAATATGATCATCTCATACAATAAAATTTAGCATCATGTCTTGACCATATCACATCACAACATGCCCTGCAAAAACAAGTTAGACGTCCTCTACTTTGTTGTTGCAAGTTTTACGTGGCTGCTACGGGCTTAAGCAAGAACCAATCTTACCTACGCATCAAAACCACAACGATAGTTTGTCAAGTTGGTGATGTTTTAACCTTCGCAAGGACCGGGCGTAGCCACACTCGGTTCAACTAAAGTTGGAGAAACTGTCACCCGCTAGCCACCTTTGTGCAAAGCATGTCGGGAGAACCGGTCTCGCGTAAGCGTACGCGTAATGTCGGTTCAACAATACCGCCGAATCAAAGTATGACATGCTGGTAAGCAGTATGACTTATATCGCCCACAACTCACTTGTGTTCTACTCGTGCATATAACATCAACACATAAAACCTAGGCTCTGATACCACTGTTGGGGAACGTAGTAATTTCAAAAAAATTCAACACACACGCAAGATCATGGTGATGCATAGCAACGAGAGGGGAGAGTGTGATCTACGTACCCTTGTAGATCGACAACGGAAGCGTTAGCACAACGCGGTTGATGTAGTCGTACGTCTTCACGGCCCGACCGATCAAGCACCGAAACTACGGTACCTCCGAGTTCTAGCACACGTTCAGCTCGATGACGATCCCCGGACTCCGATCCAGCAAAGTGTCGGGGAAGAGTTCCGTCAGCATGACGGCGTGGTGACGATCTTGATGTACTACCGTTGTAGGGCTTCGCCTAAGCACCGCTACAATATTATCGAGGATTATGGTGGAAGGGGCACCGCACACGGCTAAGAATATGATCACGTGGATCAACTTGTGTGTTTAGGGGTGCCCCCTGCCCCCGTATATAAAGGATCAAGGGGAGGAGGCCGGCCAGCCCTCTATGGCGCGCCAAGGAGGAGTCCTCCTCCTAGTATGAGTAGGACTCCTACTAGAAGGGGGAAGGAAGTGGGGAGGGAGAGGGAAAGGGGGGCGCCGCCCCCCTCTCCTAGACCAATTCGGACCAGGGGGGAGGAGGCGCGTGGCCCACCTTTGGCTGCCCATGTCTCTCTCCACTAAGGCCCATATGGCCCATTACTTCTCCCGGGGGGTTCCGGTAACCCTCCAGCTCTCCGGTTTTCTCCGAAATCACCCGGAACACTTCCGGTGTCCGAATATAGCCGTCCAATATATCAATCTTTATGTCTCGACCATTTCGAGACTCCTCGTCATGTTCGTGATCACATCCGGGACTCTGAACTAACTTTGGTACATCAAAACTCATAAACTCATAATATAACTGTCATCGAAACCTTAAGCGTGCGGACCCTACGGGTTCGAGAACAATGTAGACATGACCGAGACACATCTCTGATCAATAACCAATAGCGGAACCTGGATGCTCATATTGGCTCGTACATATTCTACGAAGATCTTTATCGATCAGACCGCATAACAACATACGTTGTTCCCTTTGTCATCGGTATGTTACTTGCCCAAGATTCGATCGTCGGTATCTCAATACCTAGTTCAATCTCGTTACCGGCAAGTCTCTTTACTCGTTTCGTAATACATCATCTCGCAACTAACTCATTAGTTGCAATGCTTGCAAGGCTTATGTGATGTGTATTACCGAGAGGGCCCAGAGATACCTCTCCGACAATCGGAGTGACAAATCCTAATCTCGAAATACGCCAACCCAACATGTACCTTTGGAGACACCTGTAGAACACCTTTATAATCACCCATTTACGTTGTGACGTTTGGTAGCACACAAAGTGTTCCTCCGGCAAACAGGAGTTGCATAATCTCATAGTCATAGGAACATGTATAAGTCATGAAGAAAGCAATAGCAACATACTAAACGATCGGGTGCTAAGCTAATGGAATGGGTCATGTCAATCACATCATTCTCCTAATGATGTGATCCCGTTAATCAAATAACAACTCTTTTGTTGATGGTTAGGAAACATAACCATCTTCGATTAACGAGCTAGTCAAGTAGAGGCATACTAGTGACACTCTGTTTATCTATGTATTCACACATGTATTATGTTTCCGGTTAATACAATTCTAGCATGAATAATAAACATTTATCATGATATAAGGAAATAAATAATAACTTTATTATTGCCTCTAGGGCATATTTCCTTCATCTTCTTCTTCCACGATGAGCTTGGCCTTCAATGCAAGGTTAGGCTTCTTTGCCCGTTGAGAACGGAGCACCGCATTGTCGGCGGTCTTGTCCAAAATGTTCATGGCCACAAACTCATCCAACACTTCGCTTGAGGTCAAAGTGTGGAAGTCCGGTCTTTGACGAATGACGGAGGACATGGCCTTATGGTAGGGCATCATCGCCTTGAGGAATTTGCGCTTGATCCAATTGTCATCCGTGTCCTTGCTCCCGTGATCTCGTAGTGAGACCGCGAGTTTGGTGACTCTCCGATAGAGCTCACGAGGTTCTTCATCTTCCTTCATTGCAAACTCATCGGCCTCATCTTGTACCACTTCATAGTTGGACCGTTGAATGCTTGCGCTTCCCCGGTAGAGAGACACGACACAATGCCATGCATCTTTGGCCAAGGCGAAGGGACGAAGATGAGGTAGGTCTTCGGGTGGAAATGCATCTTGAATGATGAAGAGAGCATTCTCATTGAATTGATTGTCCGCGGCTTCTCGAGGAGTGAAGTTGCTTGGATCATGTGGATAGAAACCTTCTTCAATGACTCTCCAAAGGTTAGTGTTCACATGATTTAAATGACGTTTAAAGCGGTAAACCCATGAATCAAAATCCTCATTTTTCACAATCTTAGGGGGAGGACCGGCATGATTCAAATGAGTGGAAGGAACCGGTCCACCATAAACAAGTGGTGGTTCCACATGGGCAAAGATGCCGGTGCCATTCTTGCCACTAGAAGAAGGAGCCTTTTCACTACTAGCTTCCCCCTTTTCAGGGATAGCATCCGACACCTTGTTGGCGGGATCCCCCACTTTCAACGGTGCGGTTGATAGTTTAAGTCCCTCAAGAAATTTAGTAAACATGCTTTCAACTTCGGTCATCATGGAGGTTTTCAATGTCTCCAAGGCTACATTGAACTCCTCACGAGAGACCGAAGTTCCCCCATCGCCCGTAGACGAGATAGGATTCACACCGGAGTGTTCCTCCGCTCCATCTACGGTATCAACCATAATCTTCGAACGGTAAAGTCCTTAATAAAGAGATGAGGCTCTGATACCAATTGAAAGGATCGATATGGTTGACTAGAGGGGGGGTGAATAGGCAACTAACAATTTTTAGCTTTTCTTTAGCAATTTAAACTTTGCATCAAAATAGGTTGTCTAGACATGCAACTAGATGAGCAACCTATATGATGCAACACGAATAGGAACACAAGCAAGCAAGATATATGAAACAAATAAACTACACAAGTAAAGGCACGAGATAACCAAAAGTGGAGACGGTGGAGACAAGGATGTGTTGCCGAAGTTCCTTCCCTTTGAGAGGAAGTACGTCTCCGTTGGAGCGGTGTGGAGGCACAATGCTCCCCAAGAAGCCACTAGGGCCACCGTAATCTCCTCACGCCCTCACACAATGCGAGATGTCGTGATTCCACTATTGGTGTCCTTGGAGGCGGCGACCGAACCTTTACAAACGAGGTTGGGGCAATCTTCACAACTCAATTGGAGGCTCCCAACGACACCACGAAGCTTCACCACAATGGACTATGGCTTCGCGGTGACCTCAACCGTCTAGGATGCTCAAACACCCAAGAGTAACAAGATCCGCAAGGGATTAGTAGGGGGAATCAAATATCTCTCGGTGGAAGTGTAGATCAGGGCCTTCTCAACCACTCCCGAGCAAATCAACAAGTTTGGTTGGCTAGGGACTGAGATCGGGCGAAAATGGAGCTTGGAGCAATAATGGAGATTTAATGGTGGAAGAGGTGAGTCAACGGGGAAGGAGACCCTTTATATAGTGTGTGGAAAAGATCCAACCGTTACCCACCTACCAGCCCGCGGCCAGCGGTACTACCGCGCATGGCCAGCGGTACTACCGCAAGGCCGCGCGGTAGTACTGCTTGCAACAAAGCGGTACTACCGCACGGTGGTGTGGTACTACCGTACCACCCTACGGTACTGCCGCGACCCCCAGCCAGGGAAACAGACGCAAGCTTGGGCGGTACTTCCGCCCGCGCGGTACTACCACGCCATCAGGGCGGTACTACCGTGAGGCAAAAAGTCCCGATAGGGGGGAGGGGAACTTCCGTGCATACTTCCACAAAAGAACGGAAGTAGCAAAAACTCGACACAGTAGTACTGCCGAGGGGCGGTACTACTGCCTGACCGCCTAGGGCGGTACTACCGCACGGCGAAAGCGGTACTACCGCGGCAAGTGCGGATGTAAAAAATTACATCCGCTCCTACTACCGCAACCGGGCGGCACTAGCCGGGTAGGGCAGCGGTAGTAAGGCTCTGGGGGAGCGGTACTACCGTGAGCACCAGCGGTACTACCGTGCCACTGCGCGGTACTACCGTGGATGCCCACGATACTACCGTTAATCCTGGAGCGGTACTACCGCAACCACACAAGCAGTCAGTCAACTATGGCAGGAAAACGGAGGAAGCTCCAAGGAAGAAGAAGGGGATAAAAGGAGACGTGTACGTGATGATTCCACCCAAACCTTTCCAGCACGGACCCCCTCTTAATAGTACAGCTTTCCTACGACTCAAATCCACCAAAAAGAAACGTAGAAAAGACACCGTCTTCGTCAGTCTTCGAGGGGCACCCAATCATCTTGTGCCTAGCAGAGAAGAGTCTGGAAAGCTCATGGCACACGATTAGTCCGCAAATGCATTGTCATCAATCACCAAAACACTTAGGGATAAATATGACCTTACAACCACAAATAACATAAACATCTGAGCTACGATCTGCTCGCTACGGTCTGCTCACACATACATATAACTAACAAACTAACTATACATTTTGACTACTAGGTTAGTTATAATGACACTACTAAAATAATTAGCAGTTGGCTCTACTATTATTCTTACTTGAACGCCATAGATCTCATTCACACGAGTTAATATAAGGGCATCTACAAGCCGACTCCCCAAACTGGCCGGATAGACACCTCCATGAGTGCCGAGTCACGAAAACGTGACCTAGCCGGCCTCCTAAAACTGCCCGTAGACGCCCGAGCAGACCAGCACTCCTATAACCCAGCCCAAATCTAGGGTGGGTATGAGGAGGCCCTGATGCGTTCGTCATGTCGGACCGGCCCAAGCTGGCACACCCGAACCCCACAAATATTACCACTCGAGCAAACCCTAGACCGTAGTCAAACCACACTCCCCGTCTTCACTGCACTCTCCTTCGTTCCTCCTCTTCCCTCCCCTCCTATTCCGATCCAATGTCAAGCTCCGACAACACACGTTCAACGTCGACTACCCAGTCAACTGGGAGTCGCTGTTGCGCGAGGCGGAGGCAGACAACGAGTAGGAGCTCGCTGTCCGCATCGCGTTGTGCCGGTTGCGACTACAAGGCAGAGGCGGAAGGTCTATCCCCATGCCTTTTGGCGACACGGTGCGGACGACGACGCCATCTTATCGTGTCCGCGCAACTCCCCCCCCCCCTCTCTCTGAGCCCTTCTCTACCTGCTCCGAATGGCGTCCCTTGTCACCGCCAGGTCCTCGTGCCCACGCCGGCTTGGACGCAGACGCCCGAATCCGAGGCGTGGGCCGCATGCCGCAAGAGGCAGTGGGCACGGAAGTGGTGATGTCCCAACATCGCGCACCGTCTCTGTTTAGTTTTTATCTATGTTGCCGGCGATGAACTAAATCCTTTGGTCCGATGAACTGAGTTGTGTTTATATTTACTAGTAAATGAGATATTAGGGAGAAAATCAACTGCATGTTGATATTAGGTAGGATATCAATTACTTGTTAATTATGAGATTAATATAGATGTTGATATTTGGTATGCTATTAATTGCACGCTTAACATGTTGAGAGCTCACCATTGGAGCAATCTAGGTCATTGGATTGGCATGGTTTAATGGTCGAGATTAATTGGATTTGCCCTTTGGGTCTTTTTATATTGGTATAGATGGTATAGATGTATGGAATTTAGTTTGAACTGTGTTCATCTATGTCTGTCTATGTCGGTAAAATGATCGACGTAGATAATTTCTCACATTGCATAGATACCATGGTTTTGAGGGGTCAAATTTGAGGTACCCCGTTGTGGACGTGGCCATATAGGGTCGACCAGTCACTTAGGGGGTTAGATTTGCTATATCCGGTTGTGGATGCTATAACTGCTTACATACTCTTCGGTTCCAGTTTTCATATCTGAGGTTCTTTTGATGGAACCATACAACCACCGTTGCTTTTGAATGAGTTGAGTTTATCTTAACAGCCCTCCTATTCGTTCAAAAGCAGTGGACTATTTCCTATCCTCTTCTCCATTCTTCAAGCTTTGTGCAAACTGGCCTTTGCCTCCTTTCTCCTCTTCTCCATTCTTCAAGCTTCAAGTAAACTCGACTTTGTTTGCTCAAACTGGCTCTCATCTTCTTTCTCATTAGTATTTTTAGTGTCTTTAGCCGAGCTTTCTTCACAACATCAAGCAACCCTATTAGAATTTTTTTTTCTTCACAACATCAGAAGACGTTATTTCCTCCGATGCATATTCCTCTTCATGAAGGAGACAACTTTGCAATCATGCACCTAGCTACAAATTTGCCAGGTAAATCACGCCTAAGAAGTTCCAAGTTATTTTACAATACACTGTGTCTTATAAGCTGCATGATATACAGTTCAATGTCTGCATTGGTCGCACCAGATTTAGCACCATAACTTTGCTGCCGATGCAGACAATAATACTCCCTCCATTTCTAAATGTAAGTCTTTTTAAAGATTTTAATATAGACTACATACAGAGCAAAATGAATGAATTTACACCCTAAAATACGTCTATATGCATCTGTATGCAGTCCATATTGAAATATCAGAAAGACTTATATTTAGAAACAGAGGGAGTACATAGATTTCTATACATAGTTGGGCCCAGGCCGAGAAATAAATAATTAAAGGATTCCTCTCCCTTTAGCATATGCCTATGTAGCACTCCTTCTGAATAAGCTTATAAGCAAATACTCCCTCCGTTCCTAAATATTTGTCCTTTTAGAGATTTCAAATGGACTACCAGTCTACCACATATGAATATATATAGACATATTTTAGAGTGTAGATTCACTCATTTTGCTCCATATGTAGTCATTTGTTGAAAATCTCTAAAAAGACAAATATTTAGGAACGGAGGGAGTACTAGAATAACTTTTCTGCTATTACTCTACCTCTGGCCATGAGCATGCGTTGTGTTCAAGGCTGCTCAAAGTTTAGACTGAACGATTGGCTCAACCTAGATACTCCCTATATAACTTAATATAAGACGTTTGTTGAAGCACTCATCACAATGAGTCATCCAAGTTAGCGGCAAGTGATACCTAAAAGCATAGTCACCCGCAAGGGGGAAAAAACTAAAAGCATAGAGCAAACCTTAATTTTAGCAAAGACTGAGGTGTCGCCGGTGCTGACTACTGCTGTATCCTGAGATGATGTTTACAGTGAGACCAGCATAGAGCCACGAACCATACACCGACCTAAGCTAATCTTTGTCATGATGAGATCCCTAATTCACATCGTCACGGTCTCACGGCCTGGGATGAGGCTGCAGTATACAGAAACCCAAATAAGTAAAGCATTTTATGGTTAATATTTGTTTAAGCCTAGTTTACACAATAATGAAACAAACTGTGTATGTTGACCATTGTGCACGTAGCGACTACATAAACAGAGTAAATTCATATGCATCAGCAATAGTAAAACCGGATAGTCATTTTGGATTAAGAAAAAGGAAGAAACTTTCTCATCTAAATTACTAAACTATCCCAGGTAAGCAAGTTGGGCCACCTACCTGATGAATGGTATGAGTGCACTACAGCATCGCTGAATCCCATAGGTAAAATAGTACAAACACTTGTTTTTGCACGAATATCATGAACTCGTATCTGCAAACAAACAAAAAAATGCCATACAATTTGTTGGTTATCTTTTATCACAAATTCACGCTTTACTTCTTTTGCTAATATACCTTGACATCTATGGTCGAGTGCGAATCAAGTTTCTTCTCCAAGAAGACCCAACCAAGACCAAGAAGAAATTCTTCAAGCTAGAACACACAGTTTGACCATATTAGCTCTAAGTAGCAGGTACAACTAAACTAATTTATCTACAATGCTAGAAAGTTAGTACCTCAACTACAGTAGAACGATGATCCAAGTCAATCACATCCCCTCTTCGGAGGCCAATCTTTTCAATGGTAGAGTCATGACACGCCTAAGCAAATTTAAAAGTTATAACTCTACTATGTTCCGGTTGTGAAAAATAGCAGAAATTTGGTAGAAAAAACTTATAATTATAAATAGTCAAAAGGAAAAGACATGTGTGTGCTTGAGGATGCCTGAGCTACAATAAATCCACTGTTGATACTGTGGCGGGCCCGAAGCTCATCTCTGTAAACCGTATCCAACATCCGCAGTCTTTAGCTCAAGGTGATGAATAGGATGAGCAATGCAGCTGCAACAAGTCAGGTTCTTTAGTACTCCTATCTAGCAAATAATTGTAGATCCAGACATTTCCAAATGATCAAACTTAACGTTACCACCAGTTTGATCAATTAACCGCAGGCAAAGGCTCTAAACTGTTCATCCATTCAATTTTTGCTCAATTTTAAAGTGTGTCGGTGTAACACCCTCGATGCGACTATAGCTCCCATGTGTCGAGGCACGACTTAGAGACATAATCGCATTGAAGGCATATGTCGCAAGTGAGGTAATCTTCACACAACTCATGTAATACATAAGGGAAAGAGATACATAGTTGGCTTACAATCGCCACTTCACACAATTACATGAATAAACATTACACCAATCAAATACACTCATGGTCCGACTACGGAACCAAAATAAAAGAAGAACCCCAACTGCGACAAAAGGTCCCCGATCGACCCCAACTGGGCTCCACTACTGATCAACTAGAGCGAAACAACACAAAGGACAAGATCTTCATCGAGCTCCTCCTGAGCTTGGTTGTGTCATCTACACGGACTCATCGGCACCTGCAAGCTGGTTTTGGAAGTATCTGTGAGCCACGGGGACTCAGCAATCTCGCACCCTCGCGATCAAGACTATTTAAGCTTATGGGTAAGGTAAAAGGTATGAGGTGGAGCTGCAGCAAGCGACTAGCATATATGGTGGCTAACATACGCAAATGAGAGCGAGAAGAGAAGGCAAAGCACGGTCGATAAAAGTATGATCAAGAAGTGATCCTATAGCAACCTACGTCAAGCATAACTCAAACAACCGTGTTCACTTTCCGGACTCCGCCGGAAAGAGACCATCACGGTTACACACGTTGATGATTCATTTTAATTAAGTTAAGGTTCAAGTTATCTACAACCGGACATTAACAAATTCCCATCTGCCCATAACCGCGGGCACGGCTTTTGAAAGTTCAAATCCCTGCAGGGGTGTCCCAACTTAGCCCATGACAAGCTCTCATGGTCAACGAAGGAATAGACCTCCACCCGAGACATTCCGATCAGACTCGGTATCCCAGTACAACAAGACATTTCGACAGGGTAAAACTAAACCAGCAACACCACCCGAATGTGCCGACAAATCCCGATAGAAGCTGCACATATCTCTTTCTCAGGGCACACTCAGATGAGACTAGCTACGAGTAAAACCAACCCTCAAGTTTCCCCGAGGTGGCCCCGCAGGCAGCTCAGTTCGAACCAACACTCAGAGGAGCACTGGCCCGGGGGAGTTAAAATAAAGATGACCCTCGGGCTGGCCAACCCAAGGGAAAGAAAAGGCTAGGTGGCGAATGGTAAAACCAATGTTGGGCATTGCTGGAAGAGCTTTACTTAAAGCGAATTGTCAAGGGGTTCCCATTATAGCCCAACCGCGTAAGGGACGCAAATCCGGGAACATAACACCGATATGACAGAAACTAGGGCGGCAAGAGTGGAACAAAACACCAGGCATAAGGCCGAGCCTTCCACCCTTTACCAAGTATATAGATGCATTAATTAAATAAGATATATAGTGATATCCCAACAAGTAAATATGTCCCAACAAGGAACGACATCTCCATGTTCCAACAAGGAACAAACTTCAATCTTCACCTGCAACTAACAACGCTATAAGAGGGGCTGAGCAAAGCGGTAACATAGTCAATCAACGGTTTGCTAGGACAATGGTGGGTTAGAGGTTTGACATGGCAATTTGGGAGGCTTGCAAGCAAGTGGTAGGCATCGTAGCAATGGCATAGCAAAAGAGCGAGCAAACTAGCATAGCAAAGATAGTAGTGATTTCGAGGGTATGATCATCTTGCCTGAAATCCCGCAAGGAAGAAATACGAGTCCGTGAAGAAGACAAACGGTCGTAGTCGAACGGATCCTCACAAACGCGATGTTCACGGAACCAACCCGAAGGAGCAAACACCGGAAAAGAAGCACACCACATAGTAAACAACCACCACATGAACATGGCATGATGCACAATCAAGTATGATGCATGTCCGGTTTAAGTATGCATGGCATGGCAAAGTGCACAAACAATCCTACAAATTAAGTGGAGCTCAATATGCATCGGGATGCATATTGACAAAACACCACATCAATTATTTAGTTCTCTCTCGTTTATGTACCCCAACAATATTAAATGTTGATTAACATGGCAAGAGGCGAAGCACAACAAAACTACCCATCTAGGCAAGTTTAAATGAGGCCGGAAGCAACGAACAACAATTCCGGAAAATCCTCATATGCATAATTTAAGGTTTGATACTGTTCTGCCCTAAACCAAATTTTAGAGCTATTAAACATGCAAGATGATGCCACCATGTTAAACTAGGCAAAATTCTACCCCATTTACATATAAAGTTTGTTAGATTCGGAGCTACGGTTATTTAGTTATGAGTTAAAACATTTTAGCATGGCATAGGAGCAAATTAATGCAAACAACATTTTAATTATTTTAAACATAGCTGAAAGTTGGATATTATTAATCTACACAAAATTCTGAGCAAGTTTCATATATAAAACAATTTAATCCGATGCACGGTTAGTGAGTTATTAAATGCATGAACTAGGGGGCCTAATCTGTAAAACAGCAATCTCCGGAATAATAGACAAATTCGCAGAACCCGAAAAAGAAACATATAGGGCCGAATCTGGGGCAAGCCCCAGCAGGAAGGGAAAAAACAACAGGGGGGCGCTGGGGGGTGGCTCACCCATGGGCTTGGCCTGTTTCGGTGGGGAGGAGGCCGGCTTGGGGCTGCGGGGCTGGGCCGGATCTGGCATGGCGGCCCGGCAGAGAGGAGGGGCTGGCGCTGGGCCTCGCGCAGGACGCGGCCCATGTCAGGTGGAGGCGGGCGCTCGTCATCTCCCTCAACAGGAGGTCGAGCGAGGCCATGGCAGGGGCGCCAGCGGCGATCCATGGCGATGGCGGGCGGCGAGAGGCAGGGGATCGATGGGGACGACGGATCTGGAGTGGTGGAGGCCGGATCGGGCTCCGGGGACCCATTCCCGGCGAGGGCGAGGGTTAGGCGCCATGGTGGCGGCGCTGACCAAGGAGGAGAGCAGAGGGGTTAGGGAGAGAAAGAGAGACAGGGAGGAAAGGAAAAGGCGACGGCGGCGTGACCTGGGTTCAAGGCGGCCGGCGACGAGCATGCTCGGGATCGGGCTCCGGCAGCGAGGAGATGGTGCGGCGGGGGTAGACTCCCTCGATCCAGGTCGGGATTGAGGAGGCTGCGGGAGGCCGGGCGCGCGCGGCAGATGGGCTCCGCGGGCCCCTCTTGGGCCTGGCGGAGCCGCGGGAGGTGGGAGGAGGCCAGGGGCGACGTGGCGGCTTCCTGGTGGTGGAGGGCGGCGGCTGCGGCGGCGCTGGCCGCACAGGTGGCGCCAAGTGGCGAGGTAGGGGTGGTGCGGTGCGGAAATGGAGGTGGGAGGCGGCTAGAGGTAGGTGGGGGCTAGGGATGCCCATAAATGGAAGGGGAAGGTCTATATATAGACAAGGGGGCTAGGTTAGGGGGATTTTTGTCCGTTCCGGAGCCTCCGATCGCAATCTGACGGACCAGAACGGAGGGGGGTTTAGATAGGTGGGCTAGTGGGCTGTGCAGAAAGGCTCGAGCTGAGAGAAGAGAAGAGAGAGAGACCCGGCAGCAGTTTCTCGAAGACCGAAAAACGTCCGACGTTAGACCGGCTATACTGCCGCTATAGTTAATCGTTGGGGCGTCAAACGAACTCCGAATGCGACGAAAATTGACAGGCGGCCTACCTACAACATAAAAACACCGCACGCCAACTTTCATCCCATTCTGAAAACATTTCCCGGCCACTTATAAAATAATATTTCGGACATGCCGCGGGCGCGTGCAAGTGTGTGTGGGCTCAGAACGGACAATGGATGGCACTGGGGAAACCCGGACGGATGCAAGTTTTGAAAACATGATGATGCAATGCACATGATGACATGACAAGATGCAACACGCAAGCACATGACACGGCAACGACAACGAATAACTGGAAGACACCTGGCACATCGGTCTCGGGGCGTTACAACACTCCACCACTACGAGAGGATCTCGTCCCGAGATCTAGAATGGCACCGGAGGGAAAGCGGAAGAGATAAGAGAAGAGGTAAAACAAATTGCTTCTTTGACAAACGAGTGAATCCAAGAACCTTGAAAGTTTGAACAAAAGACAGAAAGAAAGCAACGGAGATGAACGAAGTTGAAAAACACTCCGTTAGGGAAAAAGAACAAGGAAGAACAACTTTGGGCAGCACTCCGGTTGAAAAGAGATGCAAGGCTTGATAAGGCGAAAAGAACTTGAACAAAGGGGCACAATAATCCGATTAAGCAAGATAGGGAAGGAATAAGAGTGATATAATTTGGACAGCACTCCGCCTGTAAATGGAAGGAATTGAACTTGACAAGATGAGAGGATACTTGAAAAGAGGACACAACACTCCGGTTAAAAGGATAGGCATGAAAAGAACATGATCTTAGGCAAACGAGATGATGGGTTGAGAAGAGCAACATCAGTAGACCTCCAGGAGAAAGAATAGAATAAAGATAATTGAGACAAACGAATATAGAAGACAATGCCAACTTCTACTACAAAAGAGCTTGAAAAGGCATTTTTAGGAGAAGGGTTTAACGGAGTTGTTGTGAAAACCCACATCGAAAAATAATAAGCTTGATATGGTCTTAAGGAATACCTCTCAAATTATGAGGTGAAAAACCTGCCACTCACGGGAAAAGAATTGGATTGATAAGAACAAGGAGACGAGAAAGTTATATCACCGGGAGGATAAAAGAAGAACTTGGGTCATCTATGAGCACCATAATAGCAACAATCCTTAGGGAAAGCTTTAGGTGAAATATAACCCAAGGTAACTCCAATGACGAGATTGGTGGATTTAAAATACCTCATCTTGGTAACTTGTGAAACACAAAGCACGAAGGGAAAATTATCAAGAATGACATAACACCACCTCAAAAGATATGCGTGAAAGAATTGCATTTTGGAATGGAAGATGATGAAAGCTTGTGTTCCCCTGAACAGAATATTGATGAACACTTCGAGAAGAAATTAAATCCTTGATGAACCATCATGTAGAACCTTTATGAAGGATTCCGTTAAACAAAAGATAACGAAAAGAGAGAGAAGTTGCAAACACAAGGTGAAACCTTGTAATGATTTAGATGAACCTCCGTGGTGATATAATTGCGAGAGGTAGGAACTCCGGGAAAAGATAAGATGAACAATTGAGATCAATAATAAATATGATGAACCACTCCGGAAAACAGGAATTGAATAAACTCGATGAAACAAGAATAAGAACTACATTATGCGTATCCTTCACCAATTTAAAATTGATGACAAGCAATGGAATTGGCATACTACTTATTCTCGTAGAAAGATTAAGAGAGATATAACATAAACTCAATGGACCACCGGTAGGATTGAAGCAACGAATGAATTGATATGATAAGAAAGAAGAAAAATCTTGAACGAACCACCGTAAGCATTGGCAAAGAACGAAGTAAAGGGATAAATCACCGGAAAGGAATTAGAGAACGAATGAAAATACTTGATGGAAATTAGATCCACGAGAACAAAAGATCATGAGCTGATTAGAGAATATTGAATGATGCACCGGTGAGATTTGGGGAACGAGAGCTGAAAGCTGAGAATGAACAAGTCTTCTGAAATGATGGACTCCGGATAATCAAATTGAAAAGGCTCCTGAATTGCTCCGGATGGATAAAAGAATTCTCGCAATTAAACAACTATGAGAGGATGGCCTCGAATTAGAACCACGAATCTCTGAGAGAACGGATAAGATATGGAGGTAAAACTCTTCTTCGGTCTTCAAATGACGACGAGAAACACCACCAAGAATTATTGAGGCACACCGGAATGAAAAATGGAAAAGTTTAACCAACGATGAAAAGAATTTGAAAGATCAAGGAGAAAGGCATTTGACTGATGATAACTCATTCTTACGTCAAACTTGGAAAAGAATTTGAGAGTAACGCCGGGAAAATAAGAAGAGTCAGGTAAGATCCTGGAAAAAGACCTGTGGGTTAGGGCCCACTCAAAAGAAACACCGTTGAACGATTTGAAGAGAGATAATGCACCGGTTGAAATAAAAGACTTGAATGAGAGAACATCCTCGAAAGATCTTGAACGAATGCATAGTGAAAACACGAATCTTCGAGATATCTTGAGATTCAGGAACAATTGAATAGCGAGAAATGAATGAATATGAGGAGCACCGTCAAGAGAAGGTATTTGAAACGAGAAAAGGGGATATAATCGACAAATCTTGACTTGAATCCACCGGAGAAGGAAAGAAAGAAGAATGACGAACTTGAAGCTCCGTTAGAAACTTCATGAGAATCACCGGATAAGAACATTGAAGGAAAAGAATGGAGAGACTTCACATCAATAAGATGGATACTTGATCAATAATTCTGAATCCTTCAAGAAAACAAGGGTAGAAGGGTGGGAAAACACCGTTGAGAACGAAACGAACACCATTGAGAAGAAATGATAATTGATCTTGCTGATGTTGAAATGATCGGATCCACTTGAAAAGAGACACACCGGTTGAAAAGGATTGGCAAGACAATCTCGATTATCCAGAATGATTAGTATACAAATCGGAGTATGAGAACACCATTTGGGGAAGGTATGGAATCTACATTTGACATCGAAGCAACTCGAATACCACAACTCAAAACAAAACAAAGGGTTAGCTTGCAGAATAAGCCAGAACAAACATATGATAGAGATTTCGTCCGAAGTTTTCATGGTGGGGCCTACACGGGCTCGATCGTACAGCACCATCATGTACAAGGCAGTGCACATGACCTATGAAGCGTCCCCGAGTCGGCATAGCCAAGGACTCTTTAAGACACAACGAGACCACTGTAAAGCCGACCGTGAATAGGCGGACCACTAGACGTTGAACCCCAATTTCAAATCATACATCTGTCGGAAAGATATCCTAAGAGATACTTGAATTCCCACCTATGAAACTCCCGAACTTTCCGGTTATGCAATCAGGTGTTGGGGATACAGGGGAAGCATAATATCTCACCCAAACTAGCAAATCCTACATCCAGCTGTATCCATCCTTCAACACATAACCAAGAAACCTTCGGAAATCATCTACCTCAACCTTTGAAAAGCATCCGTTATACAAGTTATGGCGATACTCCCGAACTCCCGCCCCAGTACTGGGTGGCGTCGAGGTTATCTCACCAACGAACTGCATAAAAGAGATTTTCGATGTCGGCGTACTAAACTCAGGTATTCCAGAACTGCAACGATAAAATTATGACGACAACACCTCAGAGCTCAACTCCCCGGGACACTTCCACTAAACCCCTGACAGGAGGCACCAAGACAATGTTCTCATCATAAAACCATCGGAACGATTCCAAGATACCCGCGTGATCCTAAAAATTTTAGTGAAATTTGAGAAGAGAAGAGTCAAAACTCTACGTCAGGATGCCTTACCAGAGCGATGAGGAGACTGGGAAGTAAAAAGAATTCCTAAACTCTCCGATATATAATTCCTAAATGACTCAAAACATTTTTCTAGACACAACTCGGCCGCTAAAAACGATCAAGCAATGGGGCTCCTAAGATCGGGGAAGGCTCTGATTACCAACTTGTAACACCCTCGATGCGACTATAGCTCCCACGTGTCGAGGCACGACTTAGAGACATAATCGCATTGAAGGCATATGTCGCAAGTGAGGTAATCTTCACACAACCCATGTAATACATAAGGGAAAGAGATACATAGTTGGCTTACAATCGCCACTTCACACAATTACATGAATAAAGCATTACATCAATCAGATACAATCAAGGTCCGACTACGGAACCAAAATAAAAGAAGAACACCAACTGCGACAAAAGGTCCCCGATCGACCCCAACTGGGCTCCACTACTAATCAACTAGAGCGAAACAACACAAAGGACAAGATCTTCATCGAGCTCCTCCTGAGCTTGGTTGCATCATCTACACGGACTCATCGACACCTGCAAGCTGGTTTTGGAAGTATTTGTGAGCCACGGGGACTCAGCAATCTCGCACCCTCGCGATCAAGACTATTTAAGCTTATGGATAAGGTAAAAGGTATGAGGTGGAGCTGCAGCAAGCGACTAGCATATATGGTGGCTAACATACGCAAATGAGAGCGAGAAGAGAAGGCAAAGCACGGTCGATAAAAGTATGATCAAGAAGTGATCCTATAGCAACCTACGTCAAGCATAACTCCAACAACCGTGTTCACTTCCCGGACTCCGCCGGAAAGAGACCATCACGGTTACACACGCTGATGATTCATTTTAATTAAGTTAAGGTTCAAGTTATCTACAACCGGACATTAACAAATTCCCATCTGCCCATAACCGCGGGCACGGCTTTTGAAAGTTCAAATCCCTGCAGGGGTGTCCCAACTTAGCACATGACAAGCTCTCACGGTCAACGAAGGAATAGACCTCCACCCGAGACATTCCGATCAGACTCGGTATCCCAATACAACAAGACATTTCGACAGGGTAAAACTAAACCAGCAACACCGCCCGAATGTGCCGACAAATCCCGATAGGAGCTGCACATATCTCTTTCTCAGGGCACACTCAGATGAGACTAGCTACGAGTAAAACCAACCCTCAAGTTTCCCCGAGGTGGCCCCGCAGGCAGCTCAGTTCGAACCAACACTCAGAGGAGCACTGGCCCGGGGGAGTTAAAATAAAGATGACCCTCGGGCTGGCCGACCCAAGGGAAAGAAAAGGCTAGGTGGCGAATGGTAAAACCAATGTTGGGCATTGCTGGAAGAGCTTTACTTAAGGCGAATTGTCAAGGGGTTCCCATTATAGCCCAACCGCGTAAGGGACGCAAATCCGGGAACATAACACCGATATGATGGAAACTAGGGCGGCAAGAGTGGAACAAAACACCAGGCATAAGGCCGAGCCTTCCACCCTTTACCAAATATATAGATGCATTAATTAAATAAGATATATAGTGATATCCCAACAAGTAAATATGTCCCAACAAGGAACGACATCTCCATGTTCCAACAAGGAACAAACTTCAATCTTCACCTGCAACTAACAACGCTATAAGAGGGGCTGAGCAAAGCGGTAACATAGCCAATCAACGGTTTGCTAGGACAATGGTGGGTTAGAGGTTTGACATGGCAATTTGGGAGGCTTGCAAGCAAGTGGTAGGCATCGTAGCAATGGCATAGCAAAAGAGCGAGCAAACTAGCATAGCAAAGATAGTAGTGATTTCGAGGGTATGATCATCTTGCCTGAAATCCCGCAAGGAAGAAGAACGAGTCCGTGAAGAAGACAAACGGTCGTAGTCGAACGGATCCTCACAAACGCGATGTTCATGGAACCAACCCGAAGGAGCAAACACCGGAAAAGAAGCACACC
Source organism: Triticum aestivum (assembly GCF_018294505.1). NCBI lineage: Eukaryota > Viridiplantae > Streptophyta > Magnoliopsida > Poales > Poaceae > Triticum > Triticum aestivum. The sequence continues at coordinate 332,311,515 of NC_057794.1, forward strand.
ACATAGTAAACAACCACCACATAAACATGGCATGATGCACAATCAAGTATGATGCATGTCCGGTTTAAGTATGCATGGCATGGCAAAGTGCACAAGCAATCCTACAAATTAAGTGGAGCTCAATATGCATCGGGATGCATATTGACAAAACACCACATCAATTATTTAGTTCTCTCTCGTTTATGTACCCCAACAATATTAAATGTTGATTAACATGGCAAGAGGCGAAGCACAACAAAACTACCCATCTAGGCAAGTTTAAATGAGGCCGGAAGCAACGAACAACAATTCCGGAAAATCCTCATATGCATAATTTAAGGTTTGATACTGTTCTGCCCTAAACCAAATTTTAGAGTTATTAAACATGCAAGATGATGCCACCATGTTAAACTAGGCAAAATTCTACCCCATTTACATATAAAGTTTGTTAGATTCGGAGCTACGGTTATTTAGTTATGAGTTAAAACATTTTAGCATGGCATAGGAGCAAATTAATGCAAACAACATTTTAATTATTTTAAACATAGCTGAAAGTTGGATATTATTAATCTACACAAAATTCTGAGCAAGTTTCATATATAAAACATTTTAATCCGATGCACGGTTAGTGAGTTATTAAATGCATGAACTAGGGGGACTAATCTGTAAAACAGCAATCTCCGGAATAATAGACAAATTCGCAGAACCCGAAAAAAAACATATCGGGCCGAATCTGGGGCAAGCCCATAGCAGGAAGGGAAAAAACAACAGGGGGGCGCTGGGGGGTGGCTCACCCATGGGCTTGGCCTGATTCGGTGGGGAGGAGGCCGGCTTGGGGCTGCGGGGCTGGGCCGGATCTGGCACGGCGGCCCAGCAGAGAGGAGGGGCTGGCGCTGGGCCTCGCGCAGGATGCGGCCCACGTCAGGTGAAGGCGGGTGCTCGTCATCTCCCTCAACAGGAGGTCGAGCGAGGCCATGGCAGGGGCGCCAGCGGCGATCCATGGCGATGGCGGGCGGCGAGAGGTAGGGGATCGACGGGGACGACGGATCTGGAGTGGTGGAGGCCGGATCGGGCTCCGGGGACCCATTCCCGGCGAGGGCGAGGGTTAGGCGCCATGGTGGCGGCGCTGACCAAGGAGGAGAGCAGAGGGGTTAGGGAGAGAAAGAGAGACGGGGAGGAAAGGAAATGGCGACGGCGGCGTGACCTGGGTTCAAGGCGGCCGGCGAGGAGCATGCTCGGGATCGGGCTCCGGCAGCGAGGAGATGGTGCGGCGGGGGTAGACTCCCTCGATCCAGGTCGGGATCGAGGATGCTGCGGGAGGCCGGGCGCGCGCGGCATATGGGCTCCGCGGGCCCCTCTCGGGCCTGGCAGGGCCGCGGGAGGTGGGAGGAGGCCAGGGGCGACATGGCGGCTTCCTGGTGGTGGAGGGCGGCGGCTGCGGCGGCGCTGGCCGCACAGGCGGCGCCAAGTGGCGAGGTAGGGGTGGTGCGGCGCGGAAATGGAGGTGGGAGGCGGCTAGAGGTAGGTGGGGGGCTAGATAGGTGGGCTAGTGGGCTGTGCAGAAAGGCTCGAGCTGAGAGAAGAGAAGAGAGAGAGACCCGGCAGCAGTTTCTCGAAGACCGAAAAACGTCCGACGTTAGACCGGCTATACTGCCGCTATAGTTAATCGTTGGGGCATCAAACGAACTCCGAATGCGACGAAAATTGACAAGAGGCCTACCTACAACATAAAAACATAATTGACAGGCGGCCTACCTACAACATAAAAACACCGCACGCCGACTTTCATCCCATTCTGAAAACATTTTCCGGACACTTATAAAATAATATTTCGGACATGCCGCGGGCGCGTGCAAGTGTGTGTGGGCTCAGAACGGACAACGGATGGCACTGGGGAAACCCGGACGGATGCAAGTTTTGAAAACATGATGATGCAATGCACATGATGACATGACAAGATGCAACACGTAAGCACATGACACGGCAACGACAATGAATAACTGGAAGACACCTGGCACATCGGTCTCGGGGCGTTACAGTCGGACCAATAGTTTTGTGCTAGTCTTAGGCAATAGGCTTAGAATTAGTTGGATCCCAGTCTTGCACAGATGTCTGGTCAATATTGCACAAATTGTAGTAGGTATCTAGCCTATTAATGTCCTAGTCAAATGGGCAAATATGCTTATGGTATTCATGGTTGCTAGGACTACCAAATAATTCAAACAGATTCAGAGTCTCCCTATTCTAGACGATAAGTCCAACCAAGACTCAGGGGACGATTCCTTGCTGGACCTCTATTAAGCCAGTTCCACAGACTAATCGATATTCTAGAGCCAAATAATTCTGGATGGGAATAGTCATTAACTAAAAGTCTCCTTGATATAGTTTTGTTATAAACGATAAAATATAGGAACATACCCAAATTTATTCCACATCTGGATGCACTTTTTCGCTATGGAGAAAGATAAAATGGCTGATTGTGGGAGATGTGAGGTAATCAGCCCTATAACCTCGCCATTATTGTCAATTACCGGCCCACATATGCAAGTCTGCATTAAAAATAGAACAAGGTTAAACATGAGTTCAGCATGATATAACAAGCATACGAAACATCAGAATACATTTTTTTTACCAAAGAGCTATTATAGCTGGCAAACATGTAGTAGTTCCTTTCAAATAAAGGTTTCTCCAAATACAGAATCGAACCGTGGCTAACAACCAAAGCATACTCATCATCTCTAAGGGGCAGCCCCAGTGCATGTAGCTCCCGCTTGCGCAGGGTCTGGGGAAGGGTCCGACCACTTTGGGTCTATTGTACGCAGCCTTTCCCTACATTTCTGTAAGAGGCTGTTTCCAGGACTTGAACCCGTGACGTCATGGTCATCATCTCTATCTAAGACAAACACATTTTGTCCATAGTATGGTTTAGAGCCCAAAGTAGCCGGCACCAAAGGAAACTCCGTGTTGATATCCAGAAAAGAAACGCCATAATGGTCATTAAAAAACAACACGCGTGCCTCCACAACAGTGTCATTTGACAGGTTAACTGATACCTAAAAGAAGTAATTCTCATTAGATAAGACACAGTAATATTGTTACTTAAACTAAACTTCATAACAAACAACAAAGAAAAAATCATTTGAGAGCCACCTCTTTGTATTGGGAGCCTTGAATTTTCATATAAGGCATCTTTTTTCTTGGATGTTACATGATGCCTTCCTTTTATTCGTGTCTGCACTCTTGTGATGGTATATCAACTATCACCTTGTGTATCCTTGGAAATGCTAAGCAGCACGTTATTTAGCTGTGTATGGAAAATATATGCTATGCTTAGGAAGGAACTTGGAGCTAATATGTTTGATGCTTGATGTGACAGAGATTGTAATAAAATATTGTCTTGTTAAGTAGTTTGTTAGGAACCGCAGCATGGGTCTTGAATCATGTCCTTAAAATTTTCGGAAATCCTGATTTGCTTTCTTCAGAAACTGATCCTGCTATGCGAGTTGATTCAGAGAATTTACTGCAAGTTTTGTATGATATTTTGACCATATGCTAGAGTAGAGTTCACATATCAGAAAACACGGCGAATTATGTTATTTCTAATTGTCGCATGAGTAAATATTGTGGCTTAAAAGTCGTGCATTTACCTTTATTTTGTGCACACACCAATCTCATGTTGTCCTTCGTTCATCCTATGGATGTTTCCGATATTAGTACTGTACCTATCTCATGGTGTTGTTGGTTCATCCTATGGATGTTTCTGAATATATAAGTATTGTGCTACTTATGATGCAGCCAGAAAAATATTTCTGTGAAGGATGTTGGATCCAAAAGCGAGGAAGCTTTCAGGCTACTGCTAGGAGCTGCTTTTGTGCAAAAAAGGAGGTGCTTGTGAAATTAGTTAATAGCCAAGAGGTGTTTCGAAAAACATTTCCATAGAAGTGAGTAAAGTCTAAATAGCAAAGTCATTTCCATTCGAAACTTAAACATATATATCTGGATGCCAGTGTAATAAAATTATCAAGTTCTCTATGTTAGACAGTTGGGTGAGTAAAAAACTGAGATCTGAAGGACCAGAAAGCACTGGAACTATACATCTGAAACAAGGTACAAACTGCTATTTCCAGGATGTCAAAAATTTCAACCTATGATGTTTAAGTTCTCAAAATCTAAATATAGGCTTCTCCCTATAATTTTGTGCAGTGATAAGGCTTAAATCCAGAAAGATATCAGAGAATCCATAGTCACTAATCCAATGTGAACTATGACATCTTCCATGTTTAGGGGCCTGTTTAAAAGGTATAAGGCGATGCCAACACCTGCTGGAGCTCAAGCCTCTCGCAATGGGCAATGGCTGCTTGTGTAGTGGCGTCAGAAGCAAAGTCACCACGTGAAAACCTGTTGATGCTGCTGTCGATTGCGGGAGATGAATGCTGAATGTCTACGTCTTGCTTAGCATATGAAGGTGAGGCGTGTAATGAGTCAGCAACAACGCATGTGATTCACTGAGTTTAAAGAAGATGACAACATACAATTAGAAGCGACTTAGAGAGGAGCGATGCGGCGGCATAGAGGTGACATAGAAGAAGATGCGGTTGTAGAGAAGAAGTGAGAGCAAGACGCCGGTAGTTGCCGAAAAAGGGTTTCCCCCCGCTTTATATTATAAAGCCAACATCATCACAACATCCGGACAGACCGATACAACGCACACCACCACCGCACACAACACACACACCCAAGACATGATACAAAGGTGTCGAGCACCAACCCCCAATGCCACCGCCAACCAAGCTAACTAAAAATGACGAAGGATAACCGCTTGAAGAGGACGGAGACCTCCACGAAGAAACGAGGAGGGGGATACGGTCATGACAGAGCAGGGACTCCAAGTCAGTGCCTCCTAGAAGGGAACGCCCATGGATAGCCGCCACCGTCCGATCCGTAGATCAAGTTTTCACCCGGAGTCACATGCGAGGGGTAGGAGCACCGCCACGGCGCCTTCATGAAGGATACGACGACCACGGCCGCCGCCGCCGTCGGCCAGTACAAGGACTGGGCAAGTGATGAACTCCGGCGCTCGCACCCCTCTGACATACCCTCGCTCTGCCAACCAGCCGCAACCAAGCCCCCCGCAAGGCCATGGTTGCCCGCCCACACCCGAGACATAGGTTCCGTCCACGAACGCCACTCCTCCCGCCGCCAGGGCCGCCGCCCAACATCCAAACACCCCCAAGATCATCCAAAAGGATCAACTTTGGACCAAGGGGACACAGCAGACCGACGAGCCGCAGAATGTGTCCCGCCTTGAATATCGCCGGCGCTACAGCCGCCCGCACGCGGCCGGGGAAAGGGGGAGGTGGGGGAGCGGACGCATCCAGACCGGCACACCCCTGTGCCGGTGACAGGGGCCCGAGCACGTCGGCGCCGCCCATCCCTCCAGCCAAATCCCTCCCCCCGGACACACCCCTGTGCCGCCCCGCCTCGGCGCCCAGCGCAGAGCCGCGCAAGGCCACCAACACAGCCCCAACCACCGGCAAGGAGTTCCCACCAGGACCGCCGCCCACCCCCGAGGAAGTTCACCGGGGAGTCCAACTGCGTCGCCGTCGCCGTCCAGCCGGCGGGACGCCTGGAAACCGAGCAGCCCGCCCACCTGCAACCGCCGCTGCGCCTCCGCCCCTACCAGCCATGGCCACGGCAGAGGCGGACGCCCGCAGCCCACCCTGCTCCTGGCCCGCGCCGCCTGGGCCTAGATCTGGCCGCATGCCGATAGGGTCAACGCCGCCGGAGCCCACCGCGCCCCACCACGCCTCAGCCCCTTCACACCGCCACCCGCAGCCCGCGTCTCCGCCGCCTGCTGCTGCTGCCGCGCCGCCGTGCCTCGAGGAAAGCGCTGCGCCGCCACCCGATCTTGGATCCCGCGATCGTCGGCCCGGGTGGGGGAAGGAGGAACACCCCGCCGCCGCCCGCGCTGGCAGGGCTTAGCCTACCAGCACGTCGGGGCGGCGGCGAGGGGAGGGAAGCGCGAGGAGGAGGGCGCGGGCCGGAGCTAGGGTTTCCCCCCCGGCGCTCGCGGGAGCGTCGCGGGAGGGGAGGGAGGGGAGGATGAGACGCCGGTAGTTACCATGAGGCGGACAAAAGCCATGCTTGATGCTCATGTTCGAGAAACAGAAATACCTTTGATACTCACGTTCGAGAAACGGAATTGCCTTTAGATCAATATATATATCTTTACATATTCCACTATTGCTATGTACTAGTAGCACATGGTTACCATACTAAGAAACTAAAACGTGAGCTCCTCTGATCTGTAGGGTAGAACTGAATGATTTGGTTTACAACAGGACATAGGAAGGAGAAAAACAATTAAATGAATGAAACAAGAGGTGCAATTTGCTACCTTCTGATTTGGGTCACGCAGCTCGCCCTCCTCGCTTCACATGATGCTAGAAGAAGACAAGATTTTTGCGCACTTACCAACCTCATCATACTCGGTGATGATGCCAGTGCAGTATACAACCACATTTCCATCTGCAAACAAGGAGATGGGTATTATCAGGGGCTAGGAAGAATCAGTCGGAAGAATCACACTAATGATTTTCTCGAATTTACCAGGCTCGGTAGCTGATACATTCACAACAGAGCAGGCCACATCCAGGATCATGTCTCTATCATCCAAGCTCATTGCAGATTTCACGGATTTAGTGCCCCTGACCGCTCTAAGGGTCAGAAGGCTAGTATCTTAAGAATGAAAAAAAACAGAAAGTTAACACTAGTTAGCAGGATGGCTTTAGCAACAAGGTACAAATTAAAAGTATTGTGCTTAGTTGCTGCGAGCAACAAGTAAGAGAATGTTAATGGAGGTCACCTTCATCTCCGAGCTTCATGAGATCTTCACTCCAAGCCACCACGTCATCATGTTGGCCAGATTTGGGGAAGGGAGCATGGGGAGGGAGCGGCCGGGCGGCTAAGGCGACTTCCTCCGCGGACAGCACCCTTTCGCTGCCCGCTGCCTCCCGCTTCTTCCTCGCACTGAAACCCTCCGCCCTCCGCCGATCGCCTCGAGAATCTTCGACTGACTGCGCCGGGCCAGTGTTCTCCGCCGCCAGCAATCTTCCTCTGGAGCGAGTCCATCTTCCGCTGGACGCCTCCCCGACCGACGACGCTCGACGCCGGAGTCCGCGTCCCCGCTGATCCGGGACCATCTCCGGTCGCCGGTGATTGATCGTGCACTGTGCATATATATATATATATATATATATATATATATATATATATATATATATATATATATATATATATATATATATATATATATATATATATATAGGTACAAGGGTGCGACCGGTATCTTATTTCCTAAGATACACGTACATACAGAGGAAGACAGATACTACAGGTACTGCATACAGAACCCAGATCTATGTACATACACACATGTTCAACACCCTCCCCCCTAAGTCGAAGCGTCGTCGGTGACGCAAAGACTGGACCGAAAGCCCTCGAAAGTCGAGGTGGGTAGTCCCTTCGTCATCACATCAGCGAACTGTTGATCGGTGGGCACATGTAGAACACGAACACGACCAAGTGCGACGTGCTCCCGAAGGAGTGGATGTCGAGCTCAATGTGCTTCGTGTTGGGGAGCGTAGCAATTTTAAAAAAAATCGTATGCACACGCAAGATCGTGGTGATGCATAGCAACGAGAGGGGAGAGTGTTGTCCACGTACCCTCGTAGACCGAAAGCGGAAGCGTTAGCATAACACGGTTGATGTAGTCGTACGTCTTCACGGGCCGACCGATCAAGCACCGAAACTACGGCACCTCCAAGTTCTAGCACACGTTCAGCTCGATGACGATCCCCGGACTCCGATCCAGCAAAGTGTCGGGGAAGAGTTCCGTCAGCACGACGGCGTGGTGGCGATCTTGATGTTCTACCATCGCAGGGCTTCGCCTAAGCACCGCTACAATATTATCGAGGATTATGGTGGAGGGGGGCACCGCACACGGCTAAGAAAACGATCACGAAGATCAACTTGTGTGTCTTTGGGGTGCCCCCCTGCCCCGTATATAAAGGAGTGGAGGAGGGGCGGCCAAGGAGGGTAGCGCGCCCAAGGAGGGGAGTCCAACTCCCACCGGGAGTAGGACTCCCCTTTTTCCTATTAGGAGTAGGAGAGGAAAGGAAGAGGAAGGAGGGAGGAAGGAAAGGGGGGGCCGGCCCCCCTCCCAATTCGGATTGGGCTTGGGGGGGGGGGCGCTCCCCCTCCCTTGCTCCTTTCCCCTCCTTTCCACTAAGGCCCAATAAGGCCCATATACCTCCCGGGGGGTTCCGATAACCTCCCGATGATCCGGTATTGTCCCAATCTTACCCGGAACCTTTCCGGTGTCCAAATATAGTCGTTCAATATATCAATCTTTATGTCGCGACCATTTAGAGACTCCTCGTCAAGTCCGTGATCACATCCGGGACTTCGAACAACCTTCGGTACATCAAAATATATAAATTCATAATGAAACTATCATCGTAACGTTAAGCGTGCGGACCCTACGGGTTCGAGAACAATGTAGATATGACCGAGACACGTCTCCGGTCAATAACCAATAGCGGAACCTGGATGCTCATATTGGCTCCTACATATTCTACGAAGATCTTTATCGGTCAGACCGCATAACAACATATGTTGTTCCCTTTGTCATCGGTATATTACTTGCCCGAGATTCGATCGTCGGTATCTCAATACCTAGTTTAATCTCGTTACCGGCAAGTCTCTTTACTCGTTCCGTAATACATCATCTTACAACTAACTTATTAGTTGCATTGCTTGCAAGGCTTAAGTGATGTGTATTACCGAGAGGGCCCAGAGATACCTCTCCGACAATCGGAGCGACAAATTCTAATCTCGAAATACGCCAACCCAACATGTACCTTTGGAGACACCTGTAGAGCACCTTTATAATCACCCAGTTACGTTGTGACATTTGGTAGCACACAAAGTGTTCCTCCGGTAAACGGGAGTTGCATAATCTCATAGTCGTAGGAACATGTATAAGTCATGAAGAAAGCAATACAACATACTAAACGATCGGGTGCTAAGCTAATGGAATGGGTCATGTCAATCACATCATTCTCCTAATGATGTGATCCCGTTAATCAAATGACAACTCATGTCTATGGTTAGGAAACATAACCATCTTCGATCAACGAGCTAGTCAAGTAGAGGCATACTAGTGACACTCTGTTTGTCTATGTATTCACACAAGTATTACGTTTCCGGTTAATACAATTCTAGCATGAATAATAAACATTTATCATGATATAAGGAAATAAATAATAACTTTATTATTGCCTCTAGGGCATATTTCCTTCACTTCGTCCGTCGGTGATGGACAGGGTTGGCAACGAGGTACACCGCGGAGACGTTATCATAGTAGACGAGCGTCGCCTTAGTGACCTCACATAGCAACTCCTGGAGTAGCTGTCGTAGCCAGGAACACTCCGCGACGACGTTGGCCACGACCCGATACTCGGCCTCGGTGCTCGATCGTGAGACCGTGGGTTGTCGTTTAGACGACCACGAAATCAAAGAGGGTCTGAGGTAGACGCAGTAGCCGGAAGTGGAGCGTCGAGTGTCGAGACACCCAGCCCAGTCGGTGTCGGAGTAGGCGACAAGGCTGGTGTCTGGCGAGGCCGTCAGGGTGAGACCCATGGCTGTGGTGCCACGTATGTACCGAAGTATACGTTTCACGAGAGCCCAATGGGTGTCACGAGGAGCATGCATGAGAAGGCACACCTGCTGGACAGCATACTGAATGTCCGGACGCGTCAGTGTGAGGTACTGAAGCGCACCAACGATGGAGCGGTAGAAGGGAGCGTCGGACGCCGGAGAGCCCTCAACGGCGGACACCTTAGCCTTCATATCGACAGGCGTGGAAGCAGGCTTGCAGTTAAGCATGCTCGCTCGCTCCAGAAGCTCGTAGGCGTACTTCTGCTGGTGCAGGAAGAAGCCAGTAGCCCGGCGCACGACCTCGATGCCGAGGAAGTAGTGGAGAGCCCCCAAGTCCTTGAGGGCGAACTCTGTGCCGAGGCGAGCTGTGATCTGCTGAAGAAGCGTTGCGAGGACGCAGTCAAGATGATGTCGTCGACGTACAGTAGGAGGTACGTGGTGGCGGGGCCCTTGTGATAGACAAACAGGGAGGCACCGGACCGTGTGGACCGGAACCCCTGTTGCTGGAGGAAGGCCGCGATCCGCTGGTACCAGGCCCGAGGTGCCTGCTTCAACCCGTAGAGAGTGCGGGAGAGCAAGGTGCGGACACAGTCATTAAGCGTGCGAAGGACGCGCTCGGCGCGACCATTCTGCTGTGACGTGTAGGGGCAGGTGAGGCGAAAGATGGTGCCGTGGGACGCAAGTAAATTGCGGATGGCGACGTTGTCAAACTCCTTGCCTTGTCAGTTTGCAAGGCGAGAATAGGACGACCAAACTGTGTGGTGACATATGAATAAAAGGCGGTGAGTGTGGCAAGAGCGTCGGACTTGCGACAGAGAGGGAAGGTCCACACACAATGAGTAAAATCATCCAATATCACCAGATAGTATAAATAGCCCGTGTTGCTAGCAACCGGGGACGTCCAAACATCACTATGCAATAACTGAAACGGAAAGGTGGAAATGTTTGTAGACTCGCTAAAGGGAAGACGAACGTGCTTGCCAAGACGGCAAGCCTCACAGGTTTGATCGTCGACCTTATTACATGATAAGGAAAACTCTGAAGAATCTGACGCATAACGGTGGAGTTGGGATGACCAAGACGGGCATGCCAAAGATTGACACTGGCGGCGAAGGCGGCGGGGCAACGTGTGGTGGTGGCGCCAGAGGGATGCACTGGATAAAGCTCGTCTGGACTATCACATCGATGGAGCACTATCCGTGTGCGGGTGTCCTTCACAGAAAAACCGATATCGTCAAATTCAACAGTTATAGGATTCTCACGAGCAAGGCGACAAATGGAAACAAGACTAGTGACTAAGTCAGGAGACACAAGAATATTAGACATATGCACAGGAGTGGAAGTAGAAGGAAAAGACATATGATCGACATGAGTAATGGGTAGGGAGGAACCGTTACCAACGGTGATACGAGGAGAGTATGAACGGGAGTGGCAGATGTGAGGTTACCGGGATGGGCAGTCATGTGAGCAGTGGCGCCCGAGTCCATGTACCAGTCACCACCGCCGCCATAGGAGTTCGTTGACGGGGCGGAGTGCAGTGCAGCGAGCAAGGCCGGGTCCCACGGCGGCGGCACCTGAGGAGGGTAGAACCCTCCGTAGGCCGGCGCGGGAGCAGCCCCGAAGGCCGGAGCGGCGGCGGCGCCGTAGGCGGGCGCGACCCCATAGGCCGGCGTGGCGGCGGCGCCATAGGCCAGCGCGGACCCGTAGGAGGGCGCAGGCTGGGGGCACAATAGCCGTTGTATGGAGCGGCGTTCTGCATGGCGAACATGGCCTGGTGACCCGTCGGGCGGGGCCTAAAGATGCCCGGAGCCGGAGCCCGAGGGACCGGCATGGAGTACGCATGGAGGACGCCGGTCCACGGGTTGGTGTCATACGTCCATGGGGAGTCACCTGCTGGTGCTGCTGACGAGCCCCCCCCCCCCCGGGCGCCTGTTGCTGCTTGCGGCCGCCCCGCGGCGGTTGCCGCGGCGCCCGCCACCCGGCTGCTGGGGGGAAGTACCCCGGAGGCGCTGGCGGCTGCAGCTGCTGGCGCGACGCGGGTAGGGCGGTTGGTGGAGGGGCGCCGCGGGAGGTGCCAGCGGCGAGGGCGTGGTGCTGCACACGCTTTTTAACCTCCTTCATTCGGCGCTCCTCCAACCTCAAGTACGCCACAAATTTGGGGAAGGTGGGCTCCGGCATCGAGGTGAGGTTAGAGGCGGTGTTGCCGAAGTCCTCGTTGAGGCCGGCGGTGAGGGTGCTGAGGAGGAGGTCATCGTCCACCTTGGCTCCAATGTCACGGAGCTCATCCGCCAACGTCTTCAGACGGCGGCAGTAGTCATCAATGGATTGTTCATCCTGGTGACAGTCAAAAAATTCCTGCTGCAAAAAAACACGGCGCTGAAGCTTGTTGTCGGTGAAGAGGCCGTTCAGCTTGATCCACATGGTGCGGGCGTCGTCGCCGGCGCTCACGACCGTGTGGAACAAGTCCTTGGAGATGATGGTAAAGAACCACCGGATGATCGTGGCGTCGATCGCGGTCCACTCGGTGTCGTCCACCATGGCACGGGAGTCTATGGTGCCATCCACATGATCCATAAGATTGTTCTCACGGAAGAGCAGCATGAAGTACATATTCCACGCAAAGTACGTGGAGTTGGAGGCGTCAAGGATCACGGGGACGCGTGCATGGACGTTGATGTCGCGGATCTCGGCAGGGTCGACGGTGAAGGGGTTGGAGTAGGTGGAGGTGTTGGAAGACATGGCGATGAGATCGTGGGGAAGCGATGACGCGGTTGAGGAAAGGCGGCGTGAGCGCGGGAGGCAGGCGGCGCGGCGGGAAGGAGCGGCGCAACGTGAAGGGGAAGGCGTGCGGTGGGGAGGTGGCGCACGGGAAGGAGGGGTGGTGGTGGCGGTCCGAGGCGGCGGCTAGGGTTAGCGGAAGCTGGAAGATCGACTTACGATAGATACCATGTAAAGAATTATTTGATGCATCAATAATTGATTGATCGTGCACTAGGCGCACACACACACACACACATATATATATATATAGGACAAATGTTTCCTACAAGCAGTGGTAGTTACCACCACTTGCGTTTTGTATGTTGTATGCAGTATCTGTCGGAACCGAGAGTATGTACGTGTAGTATGTAGTATATAACAATGATTAGGTAGTATATATACTAATTTTTAGGTAGTATGTATAATTTTTTGAGTATGCTCATTTTTACGTACAAATATATACGTATTTTACAAATATAACAAAAACTATGGGCTCATATGCAATTTTTTCATGTAACTTGTTTTGAAATATCTTAGATATAGTATATGAACATATTTAAAATAATAAAATAGTATATATAGTACCACATGGTAGTATATGAGACATGTGGGGTAACTACCATCGGGTGGTAGGATGTATTTTCCCTATATATATATATATATATATATACACACACGAAGGGTGCGACCGGTATCTTGTCTCCTAAGATACACGTACATACAAAGGGAGACATATGCTACAAGTACTGCATACAGAACCCAGACCTACGTACATGTATACATGTTCAACACTCAGTCTGGGCGGGCGTCCTCACCGCTTCTTGGTTTTTTTTGTTTCTTTTTTGACGGGAAGAGCGTGCTCACGATGAAACGGAGTGAAGAGTGAAGGTTACGAGACCGCATTAGCCGTCATTTTCTTCCAACATATCACATGTGCAAGCCCCCCCGTGCACGGACCCCGCGCGTGGCGTGTGTAGCAGTAATTTAGGCTAGTTTGCTTAGGGCGTGTTTGGTTCCCTGGTGCATCTAGCATGCATTGCATGAAGGAGCTTGGCTGGGGCTGGCCTGGTTGAGCTGATGCAAAAATGAGGTGAAATGTATGTTGGGTGTGCTGCATGATATAGGGCAGGCTCAGCTAAGATATTGTTTGGTATGTTGCATCTGGGTTGTATGAGAGATGCAACATACAACATATGTTGTTTGGTAGGTTGTATGAAGTGGAATCTGATCATAGTGTGCTTGTACTTGTATGTAGAATAAATAGAAGAACATTTCAGATATATTTACTGATTTTAAGTAATAAAAGAATATGTTGACAAGTCTACAAAATTTAGTCAAAATATAATCACATGTCTTCAAAATGACAAAGATGATTTTAGTGAGAGAAACAAAATTTCAGCAACATCTTGGTTGTTTGTGTAAGTAGTTTATATACAAATAAGCAGTTTATAGCACAAAATATCTAAAAATGCACCAGAATCATAGAGAGTGCACATAAATCAAGTATACAGTGCAAATACATCTTTAAAGTTCACATATATAGAGCCACAGATGCATATGGTCATATTATAGTCCAATAGATCATAGAGTTCACATATTAGATAGCCAGAGATCCATATTATCCATATTATAGTCCATCCTTGGGCACTCCAGAAACATAACATAAGGTCCATGTTACATTTCATACATCACATATATAGGGGGCATGGTTTTTCTGACCAAATACAGTAAAATATGGTCAGCTTGGTATGAATTAGCACATACTTTCTCACACTCCATCCTTGGGCACTTCTGTTGGGTTTCGTAGTAATTTCAAAAAATTTCCTACGCACACGCAAGATCATGTGATGCATAGCAACGAGGGGGGAGTGTGATCTACATACCTAGTAGATCGACAACGGAAGCGTTTGGTTGATGTAGTCGTACGTCTTCACGATCCGACCGATCAAGCACCGAAACTACGGCACCTCCGAGTTCGAGCACACGTTCAGCTCGATGACGATCCTCGGACTCCGATCCAGCAAAGTGTCGGGGAAGAGTTCCGTCAGCACGACGGCGTGGTGACGATCTTGATGTACTACTGCAGCAGGGCTTCGCCTAAACTCCGCTACAATATTATCGAGGACTATGGTGGCTGGGGGCGCCGCACACGGCTAAGGAATAGATCACGTGGATCAACTTCTGTGTCTTTGGGGTGCCCCTTGCCTCAGTATATAAAGGAGCCAGGGAGAGGGGGCGGCCGGCCAAGGTGGGCGCGCCAAGGGGGAGTCCTACTCCCATCGGGAGTAGGACTCCTAGTTGGACAAGGAGAGAGGGGAAAGAGGTGGAAGAGAGGAAGGAAAGGGGGGCGCAGCCCCCCTTCCCTTCTCCTATTCGGACTAGGAAGGGGAGGGGCGCGCGGCCACCTCTTGCCTCCTTCTCTCTTCTTCCTCAAGGCCCATGTAGGCCCAATAAACCCCCGGGGGGGTTCCGGTAACCCCCCGGTACTCCGGAAAAATGTCGATTTCACCCGGAACGATTCCGATGTCCAAATATAGGCTTCCAATATATCAATCTTTACGTCTTGACCATTTCGAGACTCCTCGTCATGTCCGTGATCACATCCAGGACTCCGAACAACCTTCGGTAAATCAAAATGCATAAACTCATAATATAACTGTCATCGTAACCTTAAGCGTGCGGACCCTACGGGTTCGAGAACAATGTAGACATGACCGAGACACGTCTCCGGTCAATAACCAATAGCGGGACCTGGATGCCCATATTGGCTCCTACATATTCTACGAAGATCTTTATCGGTCAGACCGCATAACAACATACGTTGTTCCCTTTGTCATCGGTATGTTACTTGCCCGAGATTCGATCGTCGGTATTCCAATACCTAGTTCAATCTCGTTGCCGGCAAGTCTCTTTACTCATTCTGTAATACATCATCCCACAACTAACTCATTTAGTTACAATGCTTGCAAGGCTTAAGTGATGTGCATTACCGAGAGGGCCCAGAGATACCTCTCCGACAATCGGAGTGACAAAACCTAATCTCGAAATACGCCAACCCAACATGTACCTTTGGAGACACCTGTAGTACTCCTTTATAATCACCCAGTTACGTTGTGACGTTTGGTAGTACCCAAAGTGTTCCTCCGGTAAACGGGAGTTGCATAATCTCATAGTTATAGGAACATGTATAAGTCATGAAGAAAGCAATAACAACATACTAAACGATCGGGTGCTAAGCTAATGGAATGGGTCATGTCAATCAGATCATTCTCTTAATGATGTGATCCCGTTAATCAAATAACAACTCATTGTTCATGGTTAGGAAACATAACCATCTTTGATTAACGAGCTAGTCAAGTAGAGGCATACTAGTGACACTCTGTTTGTCTATGTATTCACACATGTATTATGTTTCCGGTTAATACAATTCTAGCATGAATAATAAACATTTATCATGATATAAGGAAATAAATAATAACTTTATTATTGCCTCTAGGGCATATTTCCTTCAGTCTCCCACTTGCACTAGAGTCAATAATCTAGTTCACATCGCCATGTGATTTAACAGCAATAGTTCACATCACCATGTGATTAACACCCATAGTTCACATCGATATGTGATAAACACCCAAAGGGTTTACTAGAGTCAATAATCTAGTTCACATCGCTATGTGATTAACACCCAAAGAGTACTAAGGTGTGATCATGTTTTGCTTGTGAGATAATTTTATCAACGGGTCTGTCACATTCAGATCCGTAAGTATTTTGCGAATTTCTATGTCAACAATGCTCTGCACGGAGCTACTCTAGCTTATTGCTCCCACTTTCAATATGTATCTAGATCGAGACTTAGAGTCATCCAGATCTGTGTCAAAACTTGCATTAACGTAACCTTTTACGATGAACCTTTTTTTGTCACCTCCATAATTGAGAAATATTTCCTTATTCCACTAAGGATAATTTTGACCGCTGTCCAGTGATCTACTCTTAGATCACTATTGTACTCCTTTGCATAACACAGTGTAGGGTATACAATAGATCTGGTACACAGCATGGCATACTTTATAGAACCTATGGATGAGGCATAGGGAATGACTTTCATTCTATTTCTATCTTCTGTCGTGGTCGGGTTTTGAGTCTTACTCAATTTCACACCTTGCAACACAGGCAAGAACTCTTTCTTTGACTGTTCCATTTTGTACTACTTCAAAATCTTGTCAAGGTATGTACTCATTGAAAAAACTTATCAAGCGTCTTGATCTATCTCTATAGATCTTGATGCTCAATATGTAAGCAGCTTTACCGAGGTCTTTCTTTGAAAAATTCCTTTCAAACACTCATTTATGCTTTGCAGAATAATTCTACATTATTTCCGATCAACAATATGTCATTCACATATACTTATCAGAAATGTTGTAGTGCTCCCACTCACTTTCTTGTAAATACAGGCTTCATCGCAAGTTTGTATAAAACTATATGCTTTGATCAACTTATCAAAGCGTATATTCCAACTCCGAGATGCTTGCACCAGTCCATAGATGGATCGCTGGAGCTTGCATATTTTGTTAGCACCTTTAGGATTGACAAAACCTTCTGGTTGTATCATATACAATTCTTTTTTAATAAATCTATTAAGGAATGCAGTTTTGTTTATCCATTTGCCAGATTTCATAAAATGCGGCAATTGCTAACATGATTCGGACAGACTTAAGCATAGATACAAGTGAGAAACTCTCATCGTAGTCAACACCTTGAACTTTGTCGAAAACCTTTTGCGACAATTCCAGCTTTGTAGATAGTAACACTACTATCAGCGTCCGTCTTCCTCTTGAAGATCCATTTATTTTCTATGGCTTGCCGATCATCGGGCAAATCCATCAAAGTCCATACTTTGTTCTCATACATGGATCATATCTCAGATTTCATGGCCTCAAACATTTCGCGGAATCTGGGCTCATCATCGCTTCCTCATAGTTCGCAAGTTCGCCATGGTCTAGTAACATGACTTCCAGAACAGGATTACTGTACCACACTGGTGCGGATCTCATTCTGGTTTACCTACGAGATTCGGTGGTAACTTGATCTGAAGTTACATGATCATCATCATTAGCTTCCTCACTAATTGGTGTAGTAGTCATAGGAACAGATTTCTGTGATGAACTACTTTCCAATAAGGGAGCAGGTACAGTTACCTCATCAAGTTCTACTTTCCTCCCACTCACTTCTTTCGAGAGAAACTCCTTCTCTAGAAAAACTCCGAATTTAGCAACAAAAGTCTTGCCTTCGGATTTGTAATAGAAGGTGTACCCAACAGTCTCATTTGGGTATCCTATGAAGACATATTTCTCCGATTTGGGTTTGAGCTTATCAGGATGAAACTTTTTCATATAAGCATCACAATCCCAAATTTTAAGAAACGACAACTTTGGTTTCTTGCCAAACCACAGTTCAGATTGTGTCGTCTCAACGGACTTAGATGGTGCCTTTTTAAACGTGAATGCAGCTGTCTTTAATGCATAACCCCAAAACGATAGTGGTAGATCGAAAAGAGACATCATAGATCGCACCATATCTAATAAAGTACGGTTATAATGTTTAGACACACCATTATGCTGTGGTGTTCCAGGTGGCATGAGTAGTAAAACTATTTCACATTAGTTTAACTGAAGGCCAAACTCGTAACTCAAATATTTTACCTCTGTGATCATATCGTAGAAACTTTTATTTTCTTGTTACGATGATTCTCCACTTCACTCTGAAATTCTTTGAACTTTTCAAATATTTCAGACTTGTGTTTCATTAAGTAGACATACCCATATCTGCTCAAATCATCTGTGAAGGTCAGAAAATAATAATACCCGCCGCGAGCCTTAACACTTATCGGATCTCATACATCAGTATGTATTATTTCCAATAAGTCAGTTGATCGCTCCATAGTTCCGGAGAACGGCGTTTTAGTCATCTTGCCCATGAGGCATGGTTCACAAGCATCAACTGATTCATAATCAAGTGATTCCAAAAACCCATTAGCATGGAGTTTCTTCATGCGCTTTACACCAATATGACCTAAACGGCAGTGCCACAAATAAGTTGCACTATCATTATTAACTTTGCATCTTTTGGTTTCAATATTATGATTATGTGTATCACTACGATCGAGATCCAACGAACTATTTTCATTGGGTGTGTAACCATATAAGGTTTTATTCATGTAAATAGAACAACAATTTATTCTCTTACTTAAATGAATAACCGTATTACAATAAACATGATCAAATCATATTCATGCTCAACGCAAACACCAAATAACACTTATTCAGGTTCAACACTAAACCCGAAAGTATAGGGAGTGTGCGATGATGATCATATCAATCTTGGAACCACTTCCAACACACATCGTCACTTCACCCTTAACTAGTCTCTGTTTATTCTGCAACTCCCGTTTCGAGTTACTAATCTTAGCAACTGAACTAGTATCAAATACTGAGGGGTTGCTATAAACACTAGTAAAGTACACATCAATAACATGTATATCAAATATACTTATGTTCACTTTGCCATCCTTCTTATCTGCCAATCACTTGGGGTAGTTACGCTTCCAGTGACCAGTCCCTTTGCAGTAGAAACACTTAGTCTCAGGCTTAGGACCAGACTTGGGCTTCTTCACTTGAGCAGCAACTTGCTTGCTGTTCTTCTTGAAGTTCCCCTTCTTCCCTCTGCCCTTTTCTTGAAACTAGTGGTTTTGTCTACCATCAACACTTGATGTTTTTCTCGATTTCTACCTTCGTCAATTTCCGCATTACGAAGAGCTTGGGAATCGTTTCCGTTATCCCTTGCATATCATAGTTCATCATGAAGTTCTACTAACTTGGTGATGGTGACTAGAGAATTCTGTCAATCACTATATTATCTGGAAGATTAACTCCCACTTGATTCAAGCGATTGTAGTACTCAGACAATCTGAGCACATGCTCACTAGTTGAGCGATTCTCCTTCATCTTTTAGCTATAGAACTTGTTGGAGACTTCATATCTCTCAACTCGGGTATTTGCTTGAAATATTAATTTCAACTCTTGGAACATCTCATATGCTCCATGACGTTCAAAACGTCTTTGAAGTCCCGATTCTAAGTCATTAAGCATGGTGCACTAAACTATCAAGTAGTCATCATATTGAGCTAGCCAAACGTTCATAACGTCTGCATCTGCTCCTGCAATAGGTCTGTCACCTAGCGGTGCATCAAGGACATAATTCTTCTGTGCAGCAATGAGGATAAACCTCAGATCACGGATCCAATCCGCATCATTGCTACTAACATCTTTCAACACAATTTTCTCTAGGAACATATCAAAATAAACACAGGGAAGCAACAACGCGAGCTATTGATCTACAACATGATTTGCAAAATACTACCAGGACTAAGTTCATGATAAATTTAAGTTCAATTTAATCATATTACTTCAGAACTCCCACTTAGATAGACATCCCTCTAATCCTCTAAGTGATCACGTGATCCAAATCAACTAAACCATGTCCGATCATCACGTGAGATGGAGTAGTTTCATTGGTGAACATCATTATGTTGATCATATCTACTATATGATTCACGCTCGACCTTTCGGTCTCCGTGTTCCGAGGCCATATCTGTATATGCTTGGCTCGTCAAGTATAACCTGAGTATTCCGCGTGTGCAACTGTTTTGCACCCGTTGTATTTGAACGTAGAACCTATCACACCCGATCATCACGTGGTGTCTCAGCACGAAGAACTTTCACAACGGTACATACTCAGGGAGAACACTTCTTGATAATTAGTGAGAGATCAGCTTATAATGCTACCGTCAATCAAAGCAAGATAAGATGCATAAAAGATAAACATCACATGCAATCAATATAAGTGATATGATATGGCCATCATCATCTTGTGCTTGTGATCTCCATCTCTGAAGCACCGTCGTGATCACCATCGTCATCGGCGTGACACCTTGATCTCCATCGTAGCATCGTTGTCGTCTCGCCAAGCTTGTGCTTCTACGACTATTGCTACCGTTTAGTGATAAAGTAAAGCATTACATCGCGATTGCATTGCATACAATAAAACGACAACCATATGGCTCCTGCCGGTTGCCGATAACTCGGTTACAAAACATGATCATCTCATACAATAAAATTCAGCATCATGTCTTGACCATATCACATCACATCATGCCCTGCAAAAATAAGTTAGACGTCCTCTACTTTATTGTTGCAAGTTTTACGTGGCTGCTACGGGCTTAAGTAAGAACCAATCTCACCTACGCATCAAAACCACAACGATAGTTTGTCAATTTGACTCTGTTTTAACCTTCGCAAGGACCGGGCGTAGCCACACTTGGTTCAACTAAAGTTGGAGAAACTGTCACCCACAAGCCACCTCTGTGCCAAGCACGTCGGGAGAACCGGTCTCGCGTAAGCGTACGCGTAATGTCGGTCTGGGCCGCTTCATCCAACAATACCGCCGAACCAAAGTATGACATGCTGGTAGGCAGTATGACTTATATCGCCCACAACTCACTTGTGTTCTACTCGTGCATATAACATCAACATATAAAACCTAGGCTCGGATGCCACTGTTGGGTTTCGTAGTAATTTCAAAAAAATTCCTACGCACACGCAAGATCATGTGATGCATAGCAACGAGGGGGGAGTGTGATCTACATACCTAGTAGATCGACAACGGAAGCGTTTGGTTGATGTAGTCGTACGTCTTCACGATCCGACCGATCAAGCACCGAAACTACGGCACCTCCGAGTTCGAGCACACGTTCAGCTCGATGACGATCGCCGGACTCCGATCCAGCAAAGTGTCGGGGAAGAGTTCCGTCAGCATGACGGCGTGGTGACGATCTTGATGTACTACTGCAGCAGGGCTTCGCCTAAACTCCGCTACAATATTATCGAGGACTATGGTGGCTGGGGGCGCCGCACACGGCTAAGGAATAGATCACGTGGATCAACTTCTGTGTCTCTGGGGTGCCCCTTGCCTCAGTATATAAAGGAGCCAGGGAGAGGGGGCGGCCGGCCAAGGTGGGCGTGCCAAGGGGGAGTCCTACTCCCATCGGGAGTAGGACTCCTAGTTGGACAAGGAGAGAGGGGAAAGAGGTGGAAGAGAGGAAGGAAAGGGCGGGGGGGCGCCGCCCCCCTTCCCTTGTCCTATTCGGACTAGGAAGGGGAGGGGCGCGCGGCCACCTCTTGCCTCCTTCTCTCTTCTTCCTCAAGGCCCATGTAGGCCCAATAAACCCCCCGGGGGGTTCCGGTAACCCCCGGTACTCCGGAAAAATGTCGATTTCACCCGGAATGATTCCGATGTCCAAATATAGGCTTCCAATATATCAATCTTTACGTCTCGACCATTTCGAGACTCCTCGTCATGTCCGTGATCACATCCGGGACTCCGAACAACCTTCGGTACATCAAAATGCATAAACTCATAATATAACTATCATCGTAACCTTAAGCGTGCGGACCCTACGGGTTCGAGAACAATGTAGACATGACCGAGACACGTCTCCGGTCAATAACCAATAGCGGGACCTGGATGCCCATATTGGCTCCTACATATTCTACGAAGATCTTTATCGGTCAGACCGCATAACAACATACGTTGTTCCCTTTGTCATCGGTATGTTACTTGCCCGAGATTCGATCGTCGGTATTCTAATACCTAGTTCAATCTCGTTGCCGGCAAGTCTCTTTACTCGTTCTGTAATACATCATCCCGCAACTAACTCATTTAGTTGCAATGCTTGCAAGGCTTAAGTGATGTGCATTACCAAGAGGGCCCAGAGATACCTCTCTGACACTCGGAGTGACAAAACCTAATCTCGAAATACGCCAACCCAACATGTACCTTTGGAGACACCTGTTGTACTCCTTTATAATCACCCAATTACGTTGTGACGTTTGGTAGTACCCAAAGTGTTCCTCCTGTAAACGGGAGTTGCATAATCTCATAGTTATAGGAACATGTATAAGTCATGAAGAAAGCAATAGCAACATACTAAACGATCGGGTGCTAAGCTAATGGAATGGGTCATGTCAATCAGATCATTCTCTTAATGGTGTGATCCCGTTAATCAAATAACAACTCATTGTTCATGGTTAGGAAACATAACCATCTTTGATTAACGAGCTAGTCAAGTAGAGGCATACTAGTGACACTCTGTTTGTCTATGTATTCACACATGTATTATGTTTCCGGTTAATACAATTCTAGCATGAATAATAAATATTTATCATGATATAAGGAAATAAATAATAACTTTATTATTGCCTCTAGGGCATATTTCCTTCAACTCCATCCTGGGGCACTCCATCCTTGGGCGCTCCATCCCGGGGCGCTCCATCCTTGGGCATGGACACTCCACCATTGAACTTGGAGAGGTGGTGAATGGCCCAACGAATGCGACGAGTCTCTGACATCTGCACAAATGAGTGACTCCTAGCCCTGTTGGCGTTCTCATTGAGATAATCCAAGACAATCAATAGATCATTCTCGGTAAAACCAGGGAGCTCTATGACAGAATTGTAAAGTTCAGGATGTGCCTCTCCGGTGGACTTGATAGCAATAGAAACTTCACGGACTGCATCAGACATGTTGCTCATGACCAGAACTTCTTCTTCACTCTTCAGGCTAGCCCTCTTCCTTTTGCCAGTGGAGCTAGAAGCATCCTTACATGGTTCCTTCCCATGAGGAGCAGCAACACCATCTTCCCCATGAGCAGCACCAGTAGCACTCGAGTCAAGTTCATTCCCATCAACAAATTCAGAACCACAACCTTCGAGGTTTACAAATGATGGGGAGGTTTCTACCATTGAAGGAACCCCAAGAGCCTGATGAGATGTCATTGCATACCTTCCTGTAGCAATACCACTCTCAAAAATAGCAAGCATCTGAACATAATTCTCTAAAGGCACATTGAGATACTCAACATCTTTGGGATGGTCCTACATGAAGTGTGGTTATGGAAAGGTTAGTCAAATAGCTACGGATCAGGATAAGTGTGATTATGGAAGTGTGGTTATGTACAAATCTTGATATGACCCAGGTAGTGCTCTTCCTCGAGCGATATGACATAGTTGGTATCATCCCAAAGTGACCCACTAATATCTCGGAGCTTACTTATCTTCACCCACCTAGCACGCCACTTGCGGAGGTGGTTGTACACTTGGGTCCCAGTTATGGAAAGACCAAAGTGCTCACTACAATTCTTAGCCACTTGGTTTAGATGCACCTCCTTAAAGCCCTTTTCCGTCTTCACTCCACTAGCAATGAGCTCTACAAATCGACGTAGCATGAACCCAGACATTGGAGATGTCCAGCGCAATGGGTGATTCCCACCACCATGCCCACCATCAGCCGCCATCTCAGCCATCAATCCTATACAGAACAACCAAAAGAGCACCAACAAAATTAGAATTTATATCAAGTCCAAAGTGGGGCACCAACAAAATTATAAAGAACCATAAACAGAATTGAAGTGGATCTCAAACAACAACGTACGATTATTCATAAGGAACCATAAACAGAATTATTCATAATGCATTACAACATAGAATTGAGCTCTACACTTGAGCATTACACGGTAGAATTATTCATAATACATAACTAATAGCAAACATGCCAAACCCAACACTTCAGCTCTACACACGTGAATTGCCCCTATTGGCAAACATATGCCCAGCCCAACCATCTCTAATTTGTGACCAGGTTCTATTATCATGTTCTATGTCAATCACACCATCTGACGCTGGATTCCCGGTCCAAGAGTGCTCAGGTGGTACAAACTCATCCTCTCCCCACTAAAGTATCCAATTATGAAGAATGCATCAAGCTAGGACGATTTTGACTTGTGATGGATAAGGGTGGTGAGGCTTATTGTCCACAATTCTCCATCTGTTCTTGAAAGCTGCAAACGCCCTCTCAACCGTGATCCTCAATGAGGAGTGGCGGAGGTTGAATAACTCCTTCTCATTTTGAGGGCATCGTGCGCCAAACTCAGTAAGATGATAACGAGTAGCCCTATATGGTGGAAGAAACCCTGGCCGCACGGCATAGCCCGCATCCACGAGGTAGAATTTTCCTAACAAATAAGAGGTCATGTGTTGTGTTACTACCAGTAATTAGGAAATGATCAAAAGCCACTAAAATGGTTCTAAAATGGTTCACTAATACCTGCAGGGACAACAAATCCATCATTCCTTTCCAACGCATCAGCCAAAATGAGTGCATCATGGTCTGACCCTTCCCAACCAGCTAGCACATAGGTAAACTTAAGGTCAAAGTCAACCGCAGCCATCACATTTTGGGTGGTGCCACCTTTCCGACCCCTAAATGCCGAAGCCATAGCAGCCGGTACCTTGGCAAGAACATGGGTGCCATCAATTGCGCCAACATAGTCCTAAGAAAAGAGGTGAGGTATATTTTGTAAAATATGGGTTATTCGGCATGTCCATAGAATTCTAAATGGTAATATATTACCTTAAAATAGGGATAGAAACGCCTACTGTGTAGGACTTTTGGATGAACTTCATTGGATGGGGGGCGGGTCATCTCGTCACGCAACTCCCCTATAGCATATAAAACTGCCTTGAAGTATCGATTGATTACTTCAATTGACATCCTAAATATGGGTTTCATTGCCCTAAACCTATGGTTGTGCCCAACTACCAGAAGGAACATCGCAAACTGCTCCTCAATGCAGGTATGAATGCTGTCTTCCAACAATTTTCGCCCACGAAACAAATTACACAAGTTATAAAATGGGGCCCTGCTCATCCTTAATAGGTCATGGCAATTTACATCATTGGTTTCATAGATATAGCGTAGATTGGACAACCTAGCTACGTCTCTCTCAAGCATAACATAACGGATTGGAGAACGATAATTTCTAATTCTAGCCCTTGTAATTATTGTGGCCATATAGGCACACAAAACAGCAACCAAACCAGCAGCTTGCACTATCAGTGTATCTCGGGTCTTGCCGTTGTCATCCATCTATATAAATTCAGCACAAATTTATAAATTAATAAAGGTATGTGCACTGATAATATTTACATCATTTACATCATCAAAACAAAATAAAATATATGGACAAATTATTCAGACTATTTGCACCATTTGCATAACTATTTTATCTACCTACTGATTCCCTCATTTCCATAAGCTAGCAAAGTGTTCTAGACATATCACAAATATTCATGCTAATGACAGATCTGAACCTACAGAAAAACTACCCAGCCATCTCAAATCCATAGGGGAAGAGGAGGTTCTGGTGACAGATCTGTACCTACATAAAAACTACCCAGCCATTTCAAATCCATAGGGGAAGAGGAGGCTCTGGTGACAGATCTGAACCTAAAAAGGAGAGGGGAGGCGATGGGAAAACATTGCATTGGTGCTAGACATGGAGTAGCCTTCTTTCCCGTTCGTGACCATAGGAGGCCGCCGCTTCATCCATCTACATCAGAGAAGAAGCACCGTGAGTGCAGCGCGAGCAGCAGAGAGATGGGGATGGGAGGGAGAAGAGATGGATGGGGACCGATGGGGGCATGGAAAGGGAGGGGAGGAGGGTTCTACCTCCGCAGTGGCGAGGATGCCCGCCGGCGATGTCGACGGAGGCGACGGGGCTGCGAGATCCACGCTGTCGCAGGAGAGGGAGGGGAGCGAGGACGGCGTGAATGAGTCGGGTGAGAGCGACGAGAGCGGAGAGAAACCCTATCCTTGCTCGTGTGGGTGCAGGCGCGCGTGCAGCGGCGGGTGCGGGCTCGCGGAAACGCACGAAACCTGCGTTTCCCGTGAGCCTGGCTGGGAGCCTCTTTTTGCATGCGTCGGGCCTGGCCCAGTTAGACATTCAGGCTACCAAACAGGGAGAAAATTGCACGGTGGGTGCGAGCCAGGTGCGAGGCAAGGAACCAAACACGCCCTTAGTGTTTCTGCCGGCCATGGCTGCTGCTCCCGTGGCGTTCGCGGCGGCTATGAATAAATTGTCTTCTGATCCTTCTCCGACGTGGTGCTTCCATCTGTCGTCGATGGTGGATTAGATTGTTGGTCAACCTTGGTCGGTGCAACGTCGACGACGACTTTGTGGAGCCTCTTCGTGGCTTCGTGCTTCAATCCTGCCGACGACGTTTGCTCCATGGTTGTAGTGGGATTGGTGGCTATGTTTCAAATGCAACGCTGATGCTTTCTCCTTCGAGTGCGGCGGCGGCGACCTGATCTAGAAGACAGCCGATTCAACAAATGTTAGACGGATGCAGAAAGGCGGCTTCGAGTCTTCTCTCTGGCGGTGTTGGATGAGTTCGGTCGAGCCATGGACAGAAGAGCGTAGGGATGATCCTGATCATCGAGCCACGAGATCTCGAGGCACATGGTGACCTGCTCATTGACACACACCGCAGCTTTGTCTGCTATGGCATTTCTTTTGTCATGGGCATGTTGGTGTCTCTCCTATTTCCGACGGCGACGGTAAGGTGGTGACTATTGGTGGTTTTGCTTTTTGGTCCTTGAGGGTTCATTGCTTTTCTTGTAAGGTCTTTTTGGCAAAGTGTTATACCTATTGTGTTCTGAGTGTTGCTAGACCATGGCTAGGTTTCAAATATGCCTGAAAAAGACACATCTTACAAGTTCTCGGGAGTAGCGGATAACTTGAAACTGCCCCCGAAGAATGTTTGAGAAGGTCAAAACAGTTTTGCTAAAGCACATCTAGATGTGCCATAAGTATTGCACATCTAAGTCATATGTCATTGATCTTACATTGAGATTCGTGTGAATATTTTCTTTCTCTTTTTTCTTTTTCTCTTTATGCTTGATTCACTCACTTAGATGTGCAATAACTAGAGCACATCTAGATGTGCCCTAGACACATCCAGGTCAAAAACATATACAACTTTCTTTTTGCGGAATAGAAACATATACGGCTGTACGCATCTTTTGAGTGTCTTTAATTTTCACATAAAACAGTATTTCTTGCGCTAGCGTAAAGAATAGTTTAGCTCCTAAAGAACAACCTTTCAGTGCACCGAATTAACCACAGAAACATACAGTATATAGCTAACAAATACAGTATGAAACATTGCAGCAGTCAACTGATCCGGCAGAAGGTGAATTTATTAACGAATGAGAACCACAAAAGCAGCATTTGCACAGAAGTCAAGTATATTGCCGTACAGCTGGAAGTCCCCACTGTTTGTCAAATAGAGTAAAAAAGGAGCACCTATACTTGCAAGTTTCAGTACATATAACTTAGAAAATTGGGGACATTCATTGTTCTATCTCGATAAATAGGCTTGCTTGTGGGTGCAAACCTGCTTCCACCAGCGTTTGGGAGTTCTTTTCAGGACCGTATGTTACCCGTGGAAAATTAGAAACTAGGCTGTACTTTTCCGCTTTCAAGCAATCCAAAGAATCAACAAAGTCATATATCAAGGTAATGGTGGCGGAACTGTGGAATCTCCTTTCTTTGCGCTCTCCAGTTGGAAATCTTATAAGAACCTGCAGAATTGTGAGCATGGCTCGGAGTTAGTTCAAAGACCTGTGACCAAATTATGATGCTACTACTACTACTACTATCAAGTGACAACATATACCTCATGTTCAGATAATGCAGGTCATGTGTACATAGATAATATCAAATTCAGGAACAATGTGTCCCTATCTAGCCCCTTAAAAAGTTACACTCTCCGTTCCATAATGCTTGCCATGGTTTTAGTTCAAATTTGAACTAAAACCACGACAAGTATTATGGAACGGAGGGGAGTAATAAGTAACAAATTAGGGGGGGAAATGCAGCATAAGGTACTACACTGATATTTGGTGATCAACAAAAGAAGAAAAATGCTTGAAAAGCAGAAAGATATGGTTCTGCACATGTTATACTAGAGTAAGAATTGAAAAGGTTGTTGATAGCGTGAAAAGAACGTTAAACATACTCGAGTAACGTCAGGCCCTTTCTCAGGCTCAGCGCCAAGAGCCATTGCCTTCTCTTGCCGTCTCCTTGCAAGAGCGGCTTCCTTTTCAGCTGCTTCTTGGACTGCCCTGGCTTGTGCTTCCTCATCTTCTATACGCTTCCTCTCAGCCTCCACGGCCTCTCTTTCAAGTCTTTCTTGTTCCTCTCTCATCTGGCGTTCTCTGGCCTGGTCATAATTGCGTGATTAAATCAGTGCTATCATGAAAACATTCCAACACTAGGAGAAAATATAGTGGCATGTGTGTGCACTGCTTGAATCACACCTTAAATGACGCACTTACTGTGAATGCACAAATGTGATCCTTATGAGGCACGGTGCTTTTTACAGAAGGAAAACCAAGGAGTTATTACAACATCTGACCTACCTTCCTTTCTTACCATTAGACAGGAATAGATACTTCTACAACCAAAGCACAAACAATAAAAACTATAAAAGGACCCATAAGTCATATATAGCTTAATGTACCTGATCAGCTTCAAGTGCAGCTCTGTAAGCAGCATCTTGTTCCTCACGCAAACGTTGATTGTTTAGTCTTTCTTCAGCTTCAATCCTGGCAGCAACAAGGGACGTAGTGCATTCTTCAACAACTCTCTGAAGAATTGTTATCATTTCTTCAGGTGATTTGGGCCCCTCAACCTTTGGAAGATCAGAAGAAAATGCATGAGCAAAACTGACCAATCAAAGTGTTAAAGAAGCAATTAAACAACAGTCTAACGCTTTAATAGGTCGATATAAGAAACATAGTGGCCAGTTCTAAATCCAAACGACCACCATTCTTCCCAAGATGCATCATTTCACTTTACTATCAGGTAAAGAAAGCGATCTATCAACAATCTCAGGATCCAGTGGTACTATTACACATGATGTACAAAAGCAGGCAAGGAAAAAGAGTAAGAATATATCACAACATTTCACTCTGGAATCCTATGGTACGCGGATACAGCACAAAATCAGCATACCAGGGGTTTTATACGTCCGGATACCCCTTGAAACGTATCGGGTCATTTTCCATTTTCCAAAAAGATTAAAATAAATAGGATATGGTGGAGATACCTGGTGACACACGTGGGATACGGAAGAAACCTAACACTCTAGTACAAAAGCCCTCGCACAGCACAGCGCAGCAGGTATTATTCTCCCCTCGATGCGCCTCCACCGGTAAGGCCCTGGCCCATATCTGAGCACCACCACCTGCTCCCTACCCACGCCGGCAACGAAAACCAAAAATCCACCGCTGCTCAGCCAACCTAGAGAAGGAGATGAGCGGTCATTGGCCGCCGACGCTCCAACCGCCCTGTGCTCTCACCCCAGATCTGAGCGCCACCGGTACAACACACCTCCCTCTGTGCCGGAGTTAGAGCACCACCGTCCACCTGCTCCATCTCACCCAGCCACCCAGGTGTGATTCCACTTTCCTTCTCCCTACTCCGCTTCTCCATGAGTGGCTGCCTCTGCTCATTTCTCTGCTGCAGAGGGCATGTGATTTTACAAGGGCAATGGGTGATGGGATTTTACTATTGTGGTAGTGCCTTATTGGGCTACCTGGGCTGAGTAGGCTAGTGTGCTTGGTGGGCTTAGAAAACAATGGGGTTTTCTTGCCAAAATCAGCCATGCTGCCCATGTACTGGAGGAGCAAGCAACATCATAACAATTATCAATAATAAGGCCGCCCCTGAATTATCGTTTTTCCCGTTCCCATGTGCAAATCATCAATATCTATATATTTTAAGTATTTATTAGCTCTGCGTATTTAAAAAATCACCATATCACGGTATTGTGGTATCTGTATTGTTGTATCCATGCAACTTAGCTGGAATCATACATTTTAAAATACAAGAACAAAGCATATTAGTATTAACAACCACTTTAGCATCACCCATGAGTAGAAAGTGCATAATCAGATCAGACAGTTAAATTACTATATGATCATGCTTGATTTCTATGTACTAAAATGAGTAGAGATGATGTATATACCAAATTTTAAGAAATCATAATGCAAATATTTCACGCAGTAGCTTATAATATAACCAACAATTGACAAGTGAAATTTCCTGATTTTTTTGTCATCTACATACGCAGCCATCTACTACCTCCGTACCAAAATATAAGACGTTTTTGCAGTTCAATTTAGACTGCAAAATGTCTTATATTTTGGTATGGATGGAGTAGAAGAGAATGCATCAATTGCTGGTAGTAATTGGACGCAATCAGATGCAATGTATGTGAGCAATTAATTATCTACATGAAGGACCTGTGAGTGTGCGCAAGTCATGATGTTTGCAAACAAAATGAGGTGAGATCCTGGACCATGGGACAAACTTTATTCTTTCAAAGAACAATTTAGTTAAGAAAACCCCAGTAGCCTTTTCTGGATTTTTTTGTGAGTCCTGGGATCTGGATTGATAAAAATATCTTGGGGAGAAACAAAGCAAATTCCTGTATCTTCAGAAATAAAGTCCCACAAGTGCACCATCTCGTTTGAATCTTGCAAAGAAGCATTACCAAACTAATTTTCCAATATCATGAGCAGTGTTTGCTCAAGTTCATTAGAGTAGCGCGAAATTCAAGTATAAAGGTTTATAGAGGAATCGTGTAAATGCATCCAGTAACCCTATGGTATGTTAGATTCATTCAAATTGGCTAACAGGAATGGGAAATGGCAGGTTTAGTTGTTCGTTGTAAGACTACAAGATCTCAAGATATTCAGGACCAGGAATGTGTAATCCCAAGGGAGAACATTTCAATTGTTTGGGCCTGGAATTGAAAACTGAGTATAAGAACTAAAAAAGAACTCCTAAAATTCCAATTGATGCATCATTGCAGTAAAACAATTAGACAATAGAGGAAGGTTAATAAAAATAATTTGTGAAAGGTATCATGCACTTTTGTTTTTGATTACTTCATCATAGTGTTCACACATACATCACAAACAGCGTAGGATAAAAGATTTTCTCTATGACCGCACATATACATCTCCAGGACAACTAAACTCAATAAGTGATGCAATTATATTCTGAAGGTAGGCCAATCTTGCTATAACCAGCTATTAGTCTATCAGCACAAGGGCATAGCAATAGGCTTAACTAACTCACAAGGCCACAGGTCTGTAACTGTTGTTCTAAGCTACTGCATGAACACATCATAATGAATCAAACATGGTAATTAAAGAATCGCAATCTCCTTTTACATACCCCCTGCAAGTAACCCACATACTCAGCTAAGCTTATCTAATTGCAAGTAACCCGCATACTCGGCTAAGCTTATCTAATAATGCAAAGTTATATCGATCCCCACACAAACACCTGCAGTATAATCCATGTGCTAATTAACAAACTCTGAAATTGGATCTTAGAAGAAAAATAATTGATGAGCACACCAACACCATACCTGCTGCAACAGCACAATTCTCTGGTTCGTAGATGCCATGACTAGCGCACAAAACGGGAAGCGTGATGCGTTCAGGCTGTTGCTCATCTTGAACCCTTCAGTCCTTCTGATGCTACCACCCCATGCAACGAAGTTCTCATCTATGAAGGCGGCCACGGGCTCGGAGCAGAGGCAGCCACCGCAGAATGCTGGGGTGTCCGGGTGGTCAGGGGAGTGGAGGTACACGAAGAGAAGCTTGTACTCACGCTGCGCACGCTGCAGCGCGTCTGCAAATCCCTCAGCAACAAAGCGCGGGCCACGGCCAGCCCCAAACTCGTGCTCGAACTCGGCCAGGAAGTCAACCGCCTCCGCGGCGGACGGGGGCAGCTCAAGCAAGCGGTCACCGCCGCGCTGCGCGAGGCCGAGGAGGGAGAGGGATCGGGACAGCACGCCGCTTGCGACCCAGACACCGAGACGGATGGAACCGGTGACGAGGCCGACCCCACCGGAGACGACGTAGAAGGGGAGCGTCACCAGCCTCCACGCGATCCCCGGCTGCTGCTGCTGCTGCGGAGCCGGTGCAGGGGGGTGGTAGGCGATGGAATCGGACTCCAGCGGAGGCGGGGGCGGCGGGGCGTAAGTGGACGGCTCGGGCGAGGAGGGGTCGCCGGTGATGGAGGAGACGGCGAGCTGGAGGTCCCAGTTGTTGGCCACGAGAATCTCGGTGCAGAGGTCGGGGTCGGAGATGCCTGTGACGGCCTGGAAGTAGGCGAGCTTGTCGTCGACGGTCTCGGCCATGGCGGCCGGCTGCGGGGTGGGGGTGGGGGTGGGGCAGAGCTAGGGTTTGGGGATTTGGGGGCGGTTAGGTAGTTAGGACTTGAGAGGAAGAGGAGATGCGAAGAGTAGTCTCGACTCTCGAGTTGGATTGGTTGCGAGAGCGAGCAAAGAGACGACTCGGTGGTGACGTGACGTCTCGTCTCCTCTTCCTTCACGGAACGGAACGGAACGGAACGGAGTGCTTTTCGCTTCTCTATCTAGGACTGTACTAGTCTATATACACAAGAATACGAAAAATACACAAGAATACGGCGTAACGTATTGTGATTTATGAAATTTTCTGTTGAATTCTTTGAGTAGAACGATATCCCAATAAAAAACAGATTGTAGCATGGCGGTTCTTTGCCTGGCATGATGTGCTCCGTTGATTCTACTGTTACTTGTAGTTTTCGTTTCTTGGCTAACTCGGTTATATAACTCCCGCAACAAAATAACAATTTAATGTACAACAATGTCCATTAATTCCATCAACACCTTTGTTACATAGTTAAGGATCATTTTGAAATTTTGTGATACATTACATTCTATATTTGTTTCGCATGCTTGAATATCTAGTGATAGTTCAAATATATGCTAGCAATATAATTCAACAAACAAAGAGATTGCTCATTAGAAAATCATCATTGGTGCGCACAGGCGAAAATCAGAGCACATTGTGTCCGAGGGGGCATGGGTTGCATTGATTTTTTGTAGGAATACTAACAGATTCGTACTTAGCTATGGGGGGTGACGCGAGTAAACAGTTATGTTCTCATGGTACGGCCTAACCCTACAACATTGTTTCATGTCTTGAATATATCAACCGGAGAAAGGTGAAGCACGATATACACAGGAAGAACTAAAACCGGCTATAACACATCACATGATCATCCAATATCATAGATGCGCAAACACACAAATCGGTCTAATAAGACGGTCAACAGTCATAGCTACACGCTATGGATACATGCATACAACAAGAAGGAATACCTAGCTTATCTGCAAGCGTGCACTACATGTAACTATTTCACCATAGTCCCCATATATTCCTATAAAGTATACGCACAAACATGTTTGGCATAAATACCACCATCAACACACTTACATCATGCACGTTGATTCAATATGGCCACATTGACAGAACATCTAGAGCATGTCATGGACTTTCTACTATTGAAAAGTAGAAAGTTCATGAGTATCCATATTATTAGTCTACGTCTCACATGACTAAACTTCATGCCCTTGTTGTTGCTTCTCTTTTCACTTGTTCATCTCCAAGCTTGATAATAAGAATGTATTTCTTAATGGTGAATCGTGTGA
Source organism: Triticum aestivum (assembly GCF_018294505.1). Taxonomy (NCBI): domain Eukaryota; kingdom Viridiplantae; phylum Streptophyta; class Magnoliopsida; order Poales; family Poaceae; genus Triticum; species Triticum aestivum. The sequence continues at coordinate 332,345,483 of NC_057794.1, forward strand.
GGAGACCTACATGCATCCACACTCAGGTATTGTGCTCCCAATGGCATGGTATCTCTCTCTCTCTCTCTCTCTCTCTCTCTCTCTCTCTCTCTCTCTCTCTCTCTGGCCTCAACTAAATCTGCATGACTCATTTGCGGTTTCACCTCTATGGTTATTTCTGATGGCTTTTCTACGAGTGATTATGACGGTTGCGATCTTTGTCTAGCTACATTTCGTCATGAGGTAGGATTCTTATTCTATATGTTGATGACATGATTATCATTGAACATGACTCTACACTACTGCAGGATGGTCCTAAGATGACATTACAATTAGAGACCCTTCGACGAAATTGTGTGTGATGCATTAATCGCAAAAGTTGGTGTAAGAAAACCGTAAAAAAATGATACGAACTGTTTGTGATGACGGAAACATCAAACACGATTCAGATTAGAGTTGTGTGTATGATACGTGGCATACGTTTGATCCATACGAACTGTTTGCGATGAGCATAACAACAGAAACGATCAGCCAGATGAAGGTGCGTGCGATATACGGCATACAGTTTACTCGGATGAACTATTTGTGATTAGGCAACACAACAGAAACATTCAGCCAGATCAAGGTGTGTGCGATATATGGCATATAGTTCACTCGGATGAAGTGTTTGCGATGAGCCAAGACAATAGAAATGGTTCAACTTAACAAGATGTGTGTGATACACGACAAACAGGTTTCGTAATCAGAAATGTGTGCGAAGACCGATAATAACACAGATGATTGTTGCTAATAAGCCGTGTGTGTTGTGGGCAAACACTTGCTGGTATACAATTATCAGCGATTGATGAAATCATCACCGACGGGTTCCCTGGTTTACTCCGTGTGCGATGTGATTTACTCTGTCTACAGAAGAACAACATATATAACCAAAATAAACATCCAATCACATAAGTGACTATACAAAACATTTGCAGACACATCAATAAACAATTACATGTATTCTAAACTAGGAGAAACAATCATCTAATCATCTACTTCTTGTGACGCTGCCAGCGATGCTCTATGGCTCGATCCCTCGTCTGGGGCAGGACGAAGGCACTTCCTCATGTCAACGATCCGCCTGTACATCTCGTAGCTTGTGTACGCGTCCTTGGCCGCGTACTTGACGTGTTCTTCATCCAGTCTTTGCTCCCAAGCACTGTGCCAGGCGATCTTGTCCTTCTTCTCTCATCCTTCATCTTCATGTAGTAGGGGGCGATGATGGCCGAGGCGAGGTCAGGGAGTCCTAATTGTTCTTGGTGCTGCCCCAGACCCTGTAGTGTTCACAGATGTCGACAAGATTCCGGCAGGCCAAGCCCGAAACTTTGAACGCTTTTAGATCGTTGTTGGTGTCCATCATAGCGAAACTGCAGTCAAGGCCGTGATAAACATGGCGAAGCACTCGCGAGGCCTTGTGCCCAGGTGGTAGTGGTAGACGAGGACGACATGGTGCACACACAAATGGGTGAGGCAACCTTCTGATCATATACCCGGAACAACCGCTGATGAACTCGAGGTCGAAGCCGACCACTTGGTACTTGTCCTCAGCAAGCAAAGGCTCTATAGTGTGGATGGAGCTCTCCACCGAGACTGGCTCGTTCATGTACACCACCGAGAGGTCCTTCCTCCTCACATGGGTGTCCACTATGTGAGGCGTGGTGAATTGCCGCCTGCTGTCATTGTCAGCTGCTTGGAGTGCCATTGGAGCCATGGGGAGTGCCATTGGAGCCGCTATATATCCACTTTGTATGTGTCATCATGGTGTGCTTATAGTGTCATGGGGCGCAAGAGATTAAGGTAAATGGCCGCGGGAATAAATGGTGGCCGAGCGGCCTGGATTCTTGGCATGTATGCACGGCAATTTTTGCAGCGAGTAACTGCATCATGGGGCCATGCCCAGTGCAACGACATGCATAGCATGAACGGACGTGATCGTGCGTCGGTCCCAAACATTGGCAGCGCGCGGAGGGACGCGGCAGAGCGCACGGAGGGACGCGAGCAGAGTGCACCGCGACCGCCTCAACCGTGGTGAACCACACGCATAGAGCAGTTGAACACGCAGGGAATGGTCTTGTACAAGCATGCCGATAGTTCCGAGCCGGTGGCATGATGTGAAACTACATCACATTCCACATCACACGGTGGTTGAACAATCGTTCGCGATGCTGCGTAGAGAGCGGCCATGTGCTAGGCAATCAAATCACAAATGTTTTTTACTAACCGTATGTGTACATGTCATTTTGTCCTCCTCTCAGACGTCTTGTCACCCTGATGCCGCAGAAGGCTTTGAGCGCAAGCTTCAGCAGCACACAGGCGTTCTTTTGGCCAAGCGGTGGCTCCAAGTGGCACCAATGAATCGTCGGTGAGCCCGTTCCCCCGCAACCATGTAGGTTCCCGTGCACAGCCGCACAAGCTTCCCGCCCGACTCGGTGAAATCTCCCAAAACCCCAATGCTTACCGGCCTGCTATATAAACCCTCATGACCGGTGAGTCCTACGTCGCATTTCCCCCTCCCTCCCCGTAGCTTATCTCGCCTGCTTCTCCCATGATCGCCAATGCATCAGTCCATCATCGTTGCTCGCCCACTTCACCGTCATCAGAGGACAGCTCCAGCTGGAAGGCTACACCGCGGCGGCGGCATAATCCCCAGCGTTGTGTACTGCGTGTGGCATCCCTGTTGGGTGTGTGCACAACACCCACTACACGCTCCACCGCCGCTGCCCGTTGACAACTGTTGTCGGCCAACGTTGCCGCCACCCCACCATTTGCCGCCATGGCCGCCACCCCACCGTCAAAAGCCAGGGCCATCGCCCGCTCCACCACTGCGGTCCAAAGGCGGGAGGTGGCTATCGTGGCCGCCACCCTGATGTCGGCCGTGATGACCCACAAGTGTAGGGGATCTATCGTAGCCTTTTCGATAAGTAAGAGTGTCGAACCCAACGAGGAGCAGAAGGAAATGATAAGCGGTTTTCAGCAAGGTATTCTCTGCAAGCACTAAAATTATCGGTAACAAATAGTTTTGTGATAAGGTAATTGTAACGAGCAACAAGTAATGAAAGTAAATAAGGTGTAGCAAGATGGCCCAATCCTTTTTGTAGCAAAGGACAAGCCTGGACAAACTCTTATATGAAGGAAGCGCTCCCGAGGACACATGGGAATTATCATCAAGCTAGTTTTCATCACGCTGAAAGTGCAACTGTCCCTGGGTGGTTTTGGTAATTCCTAAAAACATATAGTCCATTGAGCTAATGCTATTTGAAGATAAACATTTCAGTAAAGCTCAATGATTGGCATGGCATGGATGAGAAAAGTGGATCCCTCAAAATTCTAAGGACAAAGAATTGGCTCAAGCTCAAAGCTCAGGACTCTACATTTTTCAGTTTAAGTGGTCCAAGATCACATTGAGTCCATAGGAAAAGCCAATACTATTAAGAGGGGATGAGGTGTTGCCTAATGGCTTAATTGCTCAAAGTGCTTAGTGATATGCTCCAAAATCCCTCAACTACTTTCTCATATCCACATATGTCCCAAATGAAAAGTCAAACTCGGCCCCACCGAAACTTTCTATCTGGCGCCACCGAGTTCAGTTAACATAGCCACTGCCAGAAACCCTAGTCTTTTCGGTCTCACCAATAGGGATCTCGGTCTCACTGAGATGGGATTGTAATCTCTCTGTTTCCCTTCGTAATGTTTCGGTCAAACCGAGATAAGCGATCGGTCCCACCGATATTGCAATGCAAACTCTCTGTTTCCCTTTTGTAATGTTTTGGTCCAACCGAGATGAGCGAATCGGTCCCACCGAGTTTGCCTGACCAACTCTCTGTTAGTCCATTACCAAAATCGGTCCCACCAAGTTTGTGTAATCGGTCTCACCAAGATTACGTTATGCCCTAACCCTAACAAAATCGGTCCCACCGAGTTGACATGTCGGTCCTACCGAGTTGACATGTCGGTCCCACCGAAAATCCTAACGTTCACATTTTGAACTAAATCGGTCTGACCGAGTTTCTTGATTTGGTCCCACCGAGTTTGGTGATTTGTGTGTAACGGTTAGATTTTGTGTGGATGCTATTTATACCCCTCCACCCACTCTTTATTTATGGAGAGAGCCATCAGAACATGCCTACACTTCCAACATATATTTTCTGAGAGAGAACCACCTACACTTGTGTTGAGGTCAAGATATTCCACTCCAACCACATAAATCTTGATCTCTAGCCTTCCCCAAGTTGCTTTCCACTCAAATCATCTTTCCACCAAATCCAAATCCTGTGAAGAGAGAGTTGAGTGTTGGGGAGACTATCATTTGAAGCACAAGAGCAAGGAGTTCATCATCAACACACCATTTTTGTTACCTCTTGGAGAGTGGTGTCTCCTAGATTGGTTAGGTGTCACTTGGGAGCCTCCGTCAAGATTGTGGAGTTGAACCAAGGAATTTGTAAGGGCAAGGATATCGCCTACTTCGTGAAGATCTACCCTAGTGAGGCAAGTCCTTCGTGGGCGACGACCATGGTGGGATAGACAAGGTTGCTTCTTTGTGGACCCTTCATGGGTGGAGCCCTCCGTGGACTCGCGCAACCGTTACCCTTCATGGGTTGAGGTCTCCATCAACGTGGATGTACGATAGCACCACCTATCGGAACCACGCCAAAAATCTCCGTGTCTACATTGCGTTTGCTCCCTCCAAACTCCTCCCTTTACCTTCATATGCAATTGTTTTACTTTCCGCTGCTATACTCTTAGAATTGCATGTGTAGGTTGATTGCTTGACTTGTGCTAAGTTGCTAAAATCTGCCAAGAACTAAAGTTGGGAAAAGGCTAGATTTTTATTTGGTCAAGTAGTCTAATCACCCCCCTCTAGACATACTTTCGATCCTACACACGCTCATATGATTCGCGTTCGGTACCTTGATAATTTGATATGTGGGTGGACCGGTGCTTGGGTGCTTTCCTTACTTGGACAAGCATTCCACTTATGATTAACTCCTATTGCAAGCATCTGCAACTACAACAGAAGTATTAAGGTAAACCTAACCATAGCATGAAACATATGGATCCAAATCAGCCCCTTACGAAGCAACACATAAACTAGGGTTTAAGCTTCTATCACTCTAGCAACCCATCATCTACTTATTACTTCCCAATGCCTTCCTCTAGGCCCAAACAATGGTGAAGTGTCATGTAGTCGACGTTCACATGACACCACTAGAGGAAAGACAACATACATCTCATCAAAATATCGAACGAATACCAAATTCACATGACTACTTATAGCAAGACTTCTCTCATGTCATCAGGAACAAATGTAACTACTCACAAAGCATATTCATGTTAATAATCAGAGGGGTATTAATATGCATAATGGATCTGAACATATGATCTTCCACCAAGTAAACCAACTAGCATCAACTACAAGGAGTAATTAACACTACTAGCAACCCACAGGTACCAATCTGAGGCTTTGGGACAAAGATTGGATACAAGAGATGAACTAGGGTTTGAGATGAGATGGTGCTGGTGAAGATGTTGATGGAGATTGACCCCCTCCCGATGAGAGGATCGTTGGTGATGACGATGGTGATGATTTCCCCCTCCCGGAGGGAAGTTTCCCCGGCAGAACAGCTCCGCGGGAGCCCTAGATTGGTTCCGCCAAGGTTCCGCCTCGTAGCGGCGGAGCTTCGTCCCGTGAGCTAGCTTATGATTTTTTCCTCTATGAGAGACTCCATACAGCCAAAGATGGGCATCAGAGGGCCACCAGGGGGCCCACGAGGCAGGGGCACGCCCTAGGGGGTAGGGCGCGCCCCACCCTCGTGGATGGTGGGTGCCCCCCTCTGGTACTTTCTTCGCTCAGTATTTTTACATATTCTGAAAATAATTCCCGTGGAGTTTCAGGACTTTTGGAGATGTGCAGAATAGGTCTCTAATATTTGCTCCTTTTCTAGCCCAGAATTCCAGCTGCCGTCATTCCTCTTCTTCACGTAAACCTTGTAAAATAAGAGAGAAAAGGCATAAATATTGTGACATAATGTGTAATAACAGCCCATAATGTAATAAATATCGATATAAAAGCATGATGCAAAATGGATGTATCAACTCCCCCAAGCTTAGACCTTGCTTGTTGCTACCTCTTGAGCACTGCGTTGGTTTTCCCTTGAAGAGGAAAGGGTGATGCAGTAAAGTAGCGTAAGTATTTCCCTCAGTTTTGAGAACCAAGGTATCAATCCAGTAGGAGATCACGCTCAAGTCCCACGCACCTACACAAACAAATAAGAACCTCGCAACCAACACGATAAAGGGGTTGTTAATCCCTTCACGGTCACTTACGAGAGTGAGATCTGATAGATATGATAAGATAATATTTTCGGTATTTTTATGATAAAGAGAAATAAAATATGCAAAGTAAAATAAACAACAAATAAAATAACTAAGTGTTGGAATATTAATATGATAGAAGATAGACCCGAGGGCCATAGGTTTCACTAGTGGCTTCTCTCGAGAGCATAAGTATTACAGTGGGTGAACGAATTACTGTCGAGCAATTGATAGAATTGAGCATAGTTATGAGAATATCTAGGTATGATCATGTATATAGGCATCACGTCCGCGACAAGTAGACTGACTCCTGCCTGCATCTACTACTATTACTCCACACATCGCCCGCTATCCAGCATGCATCTAGAGTATTAAGTTCATAAGAATAGAGTAACGCCTTAAGCAAGATGACATGATGTAGAGGGATAAACTCATGCAATATGATATAAACCCCATCTTTTTATCCTAGATGGCAACGATACAATACGTGTCGGTTCCCTTTCTATCACTAGGATCGAGCACCGCAAGATTGAACCCAAAGCTAAGCACTTCTCCCATTGCAAGAAAGATCGATCTAGTAGGCCAAACCAAACTAATAATTCAAAGAGACTTGCAAAGATAACCAATCATACATAAAAGAATTCAGAGGAGATTCAAATATTGTTCATAGATAAACTTGATCATAAACCCACAATTCATCGGATCTCGACAAACACGCCGCAAAAGAAGATTACATCAAATAGATCTCCAAGAAGACCGAGGAGAACTTTGTATTGAGATCCAAAGAGAGAGAAGAAGCCATCTAGCTAATAACTGTGGACCCGAAGGTCTGAAATAAACTACTCACACATCGTCGGAGAGGCTACGGTGTTGATGTAGAAGCCCTCTGTGATCAATGCCCCCTCCGACGGAGCTCCGGAAAAGGCCCCAAGGTGGGATCTCACGGGTACAGAAGGTTGCGGTGGTGGAATTAGGGTTTTGGCTCCGTATCTGGTGTTTCCAGGGTATATGGGTATATATAGGAGGAAGAAGTATGTCGGTGGAGCAACGAGGGGCCCACGAGGGTGGAGGGTGCGCATGGGGGGGGGGGGGAGGCGCGCCCCCTGCCTCGTGCCTTCCTCGTTGATTGCTTTACGTGGACTCCAAGTCTCCTGGATCATGTTTGTTGAGGAAATCACGTTTCCGAAGGTTTCATTCCGTTTGGACTCCATTTGATATCATTTTCCTTCGAAACACTAAAATAGGCAAAAAAAACAACAATTTGGGCTGGGCCTCCAGTTAATAGGTTAGTTAATATAAAAGTGTATAACAAAGCCCAATAAACATCTAAAACATTATATAATATAGCATGGAGCATTAAAAAATTATAGATACGTTGGAGACGTATCAATCATCCCCAAGCTTAATTCCTGCTCGTCCTCGAGTAGGTAAATGATAAAAGAAGAATTTTTGATGTGGAATGCTACTTGGCATAATTTTCAATGTAATTCTCTTATTTTTGGCATGAATATTCAGATCCGAAAGATTCAAGACAAAAGTTTAATATTGACATAAGAATAATAATACTTCAAGCATACTAACTAAACAATTATGTCTTCTCAAAATAACATGGCCAAAGAAAGTTATCCCTACAAAATCATATAGTCTGGCTATGCTCTATCTTCACCACACAAAATATTTAAATCATGCACAACCCCGATGACAAGCCAAGCAATTGTATCATACTTTTGGTGTTCTCAAACTTTTTCAATCTTCACGCAATACATGAGCGTGAGCCATGGACATATCACTATATGTGGAATAGAATGGTGGTTGTGGAGAAGACAAAAATGGAGAATATATGTAACGCCCCATATGTAACTTGCCATATTTGTATTCCAACTCTTGCCATTTCCGGCACTAAGTTATGATATTCCTCGTTGTTGGGTTTTGTCTCCGTTTTGCTTTTGTCTTTGTCATGCATCTCATATCATGTCATCATGTTCATCGCATTTGCATACGTGTTCGTCTCATGCATCCGAGCATTTTCCCCGTTGTCCATTTTGCATTCCGGCACTCCCATGTCCTCTGGTGTCCCCTTTTGCCTCTTTTCGTGTGTGGTGTTAAACATTCTTGGATTGGACCGAGACTTGCCAAGCGGCCTTGGTTTACTACCGGTAGACCGTCTGTCAAGTTTCGTACCATTTGGACTTCGTTTGATACCCCAACGGTTAACCGAGGAACCGAAAAGGCCTCGTGTGTGTTGCAGCCCAACACCCTCCAAAGTGGCCCAAAACCCACCTAAACCCCCTCCATCATCTCGGTCGTTCGATCACGATCGCGTGGCCGAAAACCGTGCTCAATTTGGAGCCTCTTAGCTCCTTCTATGTATAAAAAGGCATCTCCCCCGAAAATCCTAGATCATTTCCACCCTAACCCTAGCCCCGCTCCCTTCGCGCACCGGACACGTCTGGTCCGCGCCGGACAGATCGCCGCTGCCACTCCCACGCCGCCACGTGGCCTACCGCGCCCCACATCGCCGCCGGCCCACGCGGCCCGCAGCAGGCCCGTGGGGCCCATCTCGTCGCCGCCCGGCTCCCGACCAACGCCGCCCTTCGCCCGCGCCCCGTGCCGGCCCCGCCGCCATCGCCGCGCCGCCGCAAGCTCCTGCCGCGCCTGCCCCCGCCGGCCTCGTCTCCAGCCAGATCCGAGCAGGTCCGGCCCAGATCCGTCGATCTCCGGCCTCCCCGTCCCTCCTCCGCCGTCCCTGCCAACTCCGGCGAAGATCCGTCGGAGTTCCGCCAGCGAGCCTCGGTTCCCGTGCCCGTTGACTTTTATCTCAAGGTCGATTTTTCTGCTAAGCCCCCAGTTTGCATATATTTTTAGCATTCTTCATCGCATCATATCTTCGCACCCGTAGCTCCGTTTTGGGCGTGTAGCATATCAAATTGTTCGTCTCGATGTGCACTTCATTTCATTCCATTGCACCATGTTCATTTGAGTTCATCTTTATGCCCTAAATGCTGTTACAAGAGTGCTATGTAATGTTAGTTTGAGATTCTTATCAGATATTGGACATTTGTCATTTTTGCCATGATTAATGTGTGCCTCCTATGAACTTGAGCCCTACATGTGTTTTGTTGTATGCCATGCCATATTTACAGGGGTGTATTCCATGTATTTTTTGTGATCTTTGTGGTGACTAGCACAAGCATGCAAACTAGCTCTCGTGATGTTGCTGATTTCAGGGACTTAGAAATCTTCTAAGTCATTTCCCTGATAATATTTTTATGCCATGTATTCATGTTGCTACAGAGTGATCCATGCCTCTTTTGAGCATGTTCAGTAAGGATGATTTTGAGATATTGTTATGCTCTATCCATTCGTGTCTTTGTTTGCAATTATGGAGTACCCTAGCATGACTCAATCTTGCTCTACTTTTGCTATAAAATGTTCCTGGCAGATTGTTTACATGTTAATCAATTTTGCCGAGGTTGTTGTAGTTGTGCCATGCATGCTATGAGAGTATTCTTGCCATGGTTAGCTTATTTATTATGTCTTCTTGCTGGGTGTATGCTTAGTTTGTCATGCAATGCCTTGTGGTGAGTGCATCGAGCTCGCAAACATGCCTACGTGAATCTGTTTTGCCATGTTCGAGTTTTCTGCCAAGTCCGAATCTGTTAACGAAACTTGCTATGTTCACATGGTTTCCATTGTATTTTCTGATCGCTTTTGGCTTATGGTCAGTAAGGGACTTTTGTTATATGCTTTGTGTAGTTTCATGCCATGCCTTGCTTTGCCATGATATGTTCCTGTAGCATGTTGTTATCTTGCTCTAAACATTGCTTCCTGATGTTAAATCCTGACATGTTGTTATTTTCACTAAGTCTGTGAACTTGATATCTTTTGCACTTTTGCCATGCTTGTTTGAACCAGCTATTGTGTGATTTAGCCGTAGCTCAGTGTTCATCTTTTGTCAAGCATCTTAAGTGGATCACTGCCATGTGATTTGTTGCTATGTTAGAGTGCAGTAGCTTGTTGTTCTTGATGCATTTAGATGGCCTCGTGCTGTTAATCGCAGCTTTGTGCCATTATTGTTTTGCTTGCCATTTGCAAACCGTGCATCCGATTCTAGTGATCTTTATATCGATTTCGACCGAAATCAACTCATATTTCCGGCGGCACTCTTGGTTTTCCAAGTTGAGGCCTGGTTCAATCTTTCCTTTCCAAAGCACGCATATGCATTGCAAATCACATCCCGCATATCATGCCATGTTTTGCATCATGTTGCTTGCGCATTGCACCATGGTTGATTGTGTCTCCCTTTGCTTGTGTTATTGCTTTGGGTAGAGCCGGGAGACGAGTACGTGATCGAGGAACCCGTCGAGAACGTTTACGAGGATCAAGCTTACGTCAACTCGGAGAACTTTGCAGGTAAAATGACCATACCCTCGAAATCACTTCTATCTTTGCTTGCTAGATGCTCGCTCTATTGCTATGCCTATGCTACGATACCTACCACTTTATTTTCATGTCTCCCATATTGCCATGTCAAACCTCTAACCCACCTTGTCCTAGCAAACCATTGTTTGGCTATGTTACCGCTTTGCTTAGCCCCTCTTATAGAGTTGCTAGTTGCAGGTGAAGATTGGAGTTTGTTCCTTGTTGGAACATGTTTATTGTTGGGATATCACCATTATATCTTGCTTACTTTAATGCACCTATATACTTGGTAAAGGGTGGAAGGCTCGGCCTTATGCCTGGTGTTTTGTTCCACTCTTGCCGCCCTAGTTTCCGTTATACCGGTGTTATGTTCCTTTATTTTGCGTTCCTTACATGGTTGGGTTATAATGGGAACCCCTTGACAGTTCGCCTTGAATAAAACTGCTCCAGCAAGGCCCAACCTTGGTTTTACCATTCGCCACCTAGCCTCTTTTTTCCCTTGGGTTCCGCGGACTCAAGGGTCATCTTTATTTTAACCCCCCCGGGCCATTATGCATTTGGGTTGTCTTTATTTTGGTTCCTGTAACACCCCGGATGTAATTTACCTTATTTGTATCCCAACTCTTGCCGTTTACGGCCTAAGTTATTTTATTTTCCTCGGGTTCGGTTTTTGTCTCCGTGTGTTGTTTCCTTGTCATGCATCTCATATCATGTCATCATGTACATTGCATGTGCATACGTGTTCGTCTCATGCATCCGAGCATTTTCCCCGTTGTCCGTTTTGCATTCCGGCGCTCCTATCTCCTCCGGTGCCCCTTTCCACCTATTTTCGTGTGTGGGGGTTAAATATTTCCGGATTGGACCGAGACTTGCCAAACGGCCTTGGTTTACTACCGGTAGACCGCCTGTCAAGTTTCGTGTCATTTGAACTTCGTTTGATACTCCAACGGTTAACCGAGGGACCGAGAAGACCTCGTTTGTGTTGCAGCCCAACACCCCTCAAATTTGGCCCAAAACCCACCAAAAACCCTTCCATCATCTAGAGCGTTCGATCATGATCACGTGGCCGCAAATCGCACCTCATTTGGAGCTTCCTAGCTCCCTCTATGCCTATAAATAGCTCCTCCAAAAATCCTGGGTCTCCTCTCCCCTGAAACCCTAAAAATCACCCCGCCGCCATCGGACACGTCTGTCCGCCGCCGGACAAAGTCGCCGCTGCCGCTTGCGCCAACCAGGACATGCCACGTGGCAGGCGCCGCCACCCCGCGCCCGCGGCCCGCCGAGCCCGCTCGGGGCCCCCGCGGCCCAACCGGCGCCGCGCCGCCGCCTGTCTGCGTCCTCGTCCGAGCCGGCGAGCTCCGCCGCGCTTCACGCCGCCGGCGAGCCGCGCCGCCACCGGGCTGCCCAGCACCGGTGCCTTCTTCCTGCGACGCCGGCTACCTCGTCGACCCCGCCGCCCGCCGACATCGCCGTTGCCGCCCGCTCCGGCCGCCGCCTCGTCGTCCTTCTTCCTCTCCCCGGTGAACCCTGACGGTTCCCGCGAGATGCTCCGGCGACGTTCATCCTCGCGCGCCGATGAACAGTGCATCGCTACCATGCTCGGCCAGATCTCAGATCCAAAAACCCTAGGGTTGACTTTCCCCTCCCCCCTTATTTTTTTGCAATCTTCATCATGTCATATCTCTGCATCCGTAGCTCCGATTTGCGCGTGTAGCATATCAAAATGTTCGTCTTGACGAGTACATCATTTCATCTCATTGCATCATTTTCATTTGAGCTCATCTTGATGCCCGAAATGCTGTTGGAAGAGGGCTATCTGATGAATTTGTCAGATCTGTTTCATCAAATAGCTTTGTGTCATTTTTGCCATGATTAATGTCTGCATGATATGATCTTGAGCTCTACATGTGTTTTGTTATATGCCATGCCATCTTTGCAGAGGTTCTTGCCATATATTTTTGTGATATTTGTGGTGACTAGAACAAGCTTGCAAAGTAGCATAATCGGTAATGTTGATTTCAGGGACTTAGAATTTCACTAAGTCCTTGTCCTGATTTTGTCGTTATGCCATATGTTCATGTTGTTTCCTAGCGATCCGTGCCTCTTTTGAGGATGATCAGTAAGGATAATTTGTTAACATTGTGGTGATCTATCCATCCATGTCCTTGTTTGCATTTATGGAGCACCCTAGCTTGAGTCAATCGAGCTCTACTTTTGCTATATCGTGAATCCTGGCAGATTGTTGACATGTTTAGCGATTTTGCCGAGGATGTTGCTATTGATCTGTGCATGCTATGTTGTTATTCTTGCCATGTATAGCTTCTATGCCATGTATTCTTGATGGGTGTATGCTTAGTTTGTCATGCCATGCTCTGTAGTGAGTGCATCGAGCTCGTAAACATGCCTACTCGTTAACTGATTTGCATGCTCCAGTTTTTCACTAAGTCTGAGATTTGTTTATGTTTTTGCCATGTTCACATGCTTGCAATTGTATTTTCTGATCCCTTTTGGCTCAAGGTCACTAAGGGACTTTTGTTAAGTGCTTTGAGTAGCTTCATGCCATGCCTTGCTTTGCCATGTTAAGTTCCTATAGCATGTAGTTTTCATGCTCTAAAGTGTGCTTCCTGATGATAAATTCCAGACTTGTGTTGATTTCACCAAGTCTGAAACCTGTTATCATTTGCACTTTTGCCATGCTTGTTTGAACTTGTTAATGGATGAATTAGCTGTAGCTCAGTGTTCATCTTTTGTCAAGCTTCATGAGTGGATCCCTGCCTTGTATTTTGTTGTCATGTTTAAGTGTTGTAGCTTATTTATCTTGATGCATTTAGTTGGTCACTTGTTGATTATCGCAGACCGGTGTCATATTTGTTTTGCTTGCCATTTCCAAACCGTGCATCCGATTCCGGTGATCTTTATATCGATTTCAACCGAAATCACCTCACCTTTCCAGTGGCACTCTTGGATTCCCAAGTTGAGGCCAGGTTCAATCATTCCTTGTCAAATCTTGCATATGCATCACATTCCGCATCCCGCATATCATACCATGTTTGCATCATGTTGTTTGAGCATTGCACGTGGTTGATTGTGTTTCGTTTTGCTTGTTGTTCTTGTTTGGGTAGAGCCGGGAGACAAGTTCGTGAACGAGGAGCCTGTTGAGTTCGCTTATGAGGATCAAGTCAACTCTGACAACTTTGCAGGCCAGATGATCATACCCTCGAAATCACTTCTATCTTTGCTTGCTAGATGCTCGCTCTTGTGCTATGCCTATGCTACGATACCTACCACTTGCTTATAATGCCTCCCAAATTGCCATGTCAAACCTCTAACCCACCATGTCCTAGCAAACCGTTGTTTGGCTATGTTACCACTTTGCTCAGCCCCTCTTATAGCATTGCTAGTTGCAGGTGAAGATTGGAAATCGTTCCTGGTTGGAACATTGTTTATTGTTGGGATATCACTATATTATCTTATTTATCTTAATGCATCTATATACTTGGTAAAGGGTGGAAGGCTCAACCTTTTGCCTAGTGTTTTGTTCCACTCTTGCCGCCCTAGTTTCCGTCATATCGGTGTTATGTTCCCGAATTTTGCGTTCCTTGCGCGGTTGGGTTATAATGGGAACCCCTTGACAGTTCGCCTTGAATAAAACTCCTCCAGCAATGCCCAACCTTGGTTTTACCTTTTGCCACCCAGCCTCTTTTTCCCTTGGGTTTCCGGAGCCCGAGGGTCATCTTTATTTAAACCCCCCCAGGCCAGTGCTCCTCTGAGTGTTGGTCCACCTCGTCAGCCGCCGGTGGCCACCAGGGGCAACTCTGGGCTGGCGTACCAGAAGTTTGGACAATTTGAGTGTGCCCTGAGAATAAGATATGTGCAGCTCCTATCGGGATTTGTCGGCACATTCGGGCGGTGTTGCTGGACTTGTTTTACCATTGTCGAGGATGTCTTGTAACCGGGATTCTGAGCCTGATCGGGTCTTCCCGCTAGAAGGAATATCCTTCGTTGACCGTGAGAGCTTGTGATGGGCTAAGTTGGGACACCCCTGCAGGGATTTGAACTTCTGAAAGCCGTGCCCGCGGTTATGGGCAGATGGGAATTTGTTAATGTCCTGTTGTAGATAACTTGAAACTTAACTTAATTAAAATGAATCAACCGCGTGTGTAACCGTGATGGTCTCTTCTCGGCGGAGTCCGGGAAGTGAACACGGTGTTGGAGTAATGCTTGGCGTAGGTTGTTCTAGGATCACTTCTTGATCATAGTTGTTCGACCGTGCTTTTGCCTTATCTTCTCGCTCTCTTTTGCGAATAGGTTAGCCACCATATATGCTAGTCGCTTGCTGCAGCTCCACATCATACCTTGCCTTACCTAAAAGCTTAAATAGTCTTGATCGCGAGGGTGCGAGATTGCTGAGTTCCCGTGACTCACAGTTTACTTCCAAACCAGATGCAGGGACCGATGATACCGTTCCAGATGATGCGCTTGAGCTCAAGTGGGAGTTCGATGAAGACTCTCGTCATTACTATGTGTCTTTCCCAGATGATCAGTAGTGGTGCCCAGTTGGGGCGATCGGGGACTTTGTCGCATGTGGGGGTTGATCTTTATTTTGGTACCATAGTCGGACCATGAGTGTATTGGATGATTGTAATGTTATTCATGTATTTGTGTGACGTGGTGAGTGTAAGCCAACTATGTATTCTTTCCCCCTTTTATATATTTACATGGGTTGTTGTGAAGATTACCTTACTTGCGACATTGCTTTCAATGCGGTTATGCCTCTAAGTCGTGCTTCGACACGTAGGAGATATAGCCGCATCGAGGGCGTTACAGTTCCGTAGTCGGACCTTGATTGTATCTGGATGATTGTAATGCTATTTATGTTATTGTGTGAAGTGGAGATTGTAAGCCAACTATGTACCTCTTTCCTTATTCAGTACATGGGATGTGTAAAGATTACCCCTCTTGCGACATTGTCTACAATGCGGTTATGCCTCTAAGTCGTGCTCCGACACGTGGGAGATATAGCCGCATCGTGGGCGTTACAAGTTGGTAATCAGAGCCTTCCCCGACTCAGGAGCCCCCTGCTTGATCGAATCGTTGGCGTTGTTGAGTCTAGAAAAATGTTTTGAGTCTTTTTGGATTATATATATCGGAGAGTAGGATTCTTTTTACTCCTCAGCCCTTTTCGTCGCTATGGTGAGGCATCCTGACGTAGAGTTTTGACTCTTCTCTTCTCAAATTTCACTAAATTTTTTTTAGGATCACGCGGGTATCTTGGAATCGTTCCGATGGTTTTGTGACGAGAACATTGTTCTTGGTGCCTCTGACATTTAGGGGTTGTGGCAGTGTCTCGGGGAGTTGAGCTCCGAGGTGTTGTCGTCACAATTTTATCGTTGCAGTTCTGGAATACCTGAGTTCGTCGACATCGAAAATCTCTTTTATCCAGTTGTTGGTGAGATAACCTCGACGCCACCCAATACTGGGGCGGGAGTTCGGGAGTATTTCCATAACTAGTATAACGGCTGCTTTTCGAAGGTTGAGGTAAATGATTTCCGAAGGTTTCTTGGTTATGTGTTGAAGGATGGATACAGCTGGATGTAGGATTTGCTAGCTTAGGGTGAGATATTATGCTTCCCCTGTATCCCCAACACCTGATTGCATAACCGGGAGAATTTCGTGAGTTTCATAGGTGGGAATTCATGTAGCTCTACTATTTCTTCCGCAGATATTTGGTTTGTGATTGGGTAATCCTCACCAAGTATTTGTTCTTGTCCATACCTTGTTGTTTTATTCTTCTACCTCTATCTAAGTGGCTTCTCAATTTATGGAAGTGTGACCATTTAATTTGGAGTGCATTCGTTCATTCGTGTTCGAATGTTGAGACTATATGTTGCAATTTCGATCCTTTTCATTCAGCTTGAATATATGTCTGTCAAGATACTAACGGATGTCACCCTCTTTAGGATGGCTCCTCCAACGCGTCCGAATCCTGAACCACCACCTCCACCTCCACCTCCGGAGGCATGGCAAGCTATGATGGCCGCTACCAACGCCAACACGCAGATGCTTATGCAACTCTTGCAAGAGCGCAACCAAGGAAATCAAGGCCATGGCAACAATCAGAATGAGTTTGCTACACTCAACTAGTTCCTCGCAAACCAGCCAAAGACCTTTATTAACTGCGTCGAGGCAACAGACGCTGATGATTGGCTCATGGATATCTGCAAACATTTCGAGTGCAGCAACGTCAGGCCTGAGGACTTTGTCAAGTTTGCCTCGTTCCAACTCAAAGACCAAGTTGCAGAGTGGTATCAGCAATACAAAGATTCCAGAGGAGGTCGTGTGATTACCTGGGATGAATTCCGTCAAGACTTCAAAGCTCACCACATTCCTCGGAGTGTTGTTGGGAGCAAGCGTGAGGAGTTCCACAATCTGAAGCAAGGCAACTTGTCTGTTTACCAATACAACATCTTGTTCCAGAAGCTCGCTCGCTTCGCCAAGCAAGACGTCCCTGGCGAGAAGAGCATGATTTATCAGTTCAGAGGTGGCCTCAGAGAAGATCTCCAACTAGATCTTGTGCTTTTTGAGCCGAAGAAGTATGATGAATTCTACAATATGGCACTGAAGCAAGAGACTGCTCAGCTCAAGTGCGATGCTTCCAAGAAACGAGTCAGGGATGCAACTCCTTCTTCTTCTTCAACTCAAGTGGCAACTAAGTAGCAAAAGTATTGGTTGCCTCCTCCTCCTCCATTCCGTCAGCCTTATCAGAAGAAGAGCAAAGGTGGCAATGGATCTTCCCACCCACCCAACCCAGGCTTTCAGAACAAGACTTCGTCTCATGCTCCAAGATCAAGTGCTCCGTATCACCATCCACTTTTAGAGGTCACGTGCAACAAGTGTCAGCAGAAGGGTCACTATGCAAACAAATGCTTCAACCAGAGGCGTCTTCCTCCTCCTTTGAGGTCTGCCAGCACCACAGTGGTAAAGCATAATCCCAAGCATGCCAAGGTCAACTTGATGAACGCAGCTCAGGCAGAGGACTCGTCAGAAGTTATCATGGGTAACCTTCTTGTTAACGATGTTCCTGCAAAAGTTCTTTTTGACACTGGTGCATCGCATTGTTTCATTTCTAAACCTTTTGCATCAAAGTATGAGTGCGATTATCAACATTTGCCAAGATCTTTATCAATTGTGTCCCCGGGCAAACAAATGACAGCTAATATCTGTGTCCCGGATGTTTCTATCAGTTGGGAGACTATAAGTTTCTTTCTTCTCCAATGGTCCTTGGTAACTCGGATATTGATCTTATTCTCGGAATGGACTGGCTTTCTAAGCACAAGGCTCAACTTGATTGTGCTGCCAGACAGATTCAATTGACACACTCGTTTGATGATGTGATTGTCTTTGCCGCTTGTGATGATACCATTCGACTGTTTTCTCTCAATGAGAAGGGCGAGTTGGATGCCATTTCTCAGATTCCAGTCGTTTGTGAATATCAAGACATCTTTCCAGAAGAGCTTCCAGGAATGCCTCCATACCGGCAGTTGAATTCGTCATCGATCTTGAGCCTGGCACGGAACCTGTTTGCAAACGTCCTTACAAGCTTGGACCTGAAGAGTTGAGGGAGCTGAAGAAACAACTCGATATTCAAGAGCGTATGGGCCTGATCCGACCAAGTTCTTCTCCATGGGGTTGTGGTGTTCTTTTCGTCAAGAAGAAGGATGGAACGGACTAACTTTGTGTCGACTACCATCCATTGAACAAGAAGACCATAAAGAACAAGTACCCACTTCCCAACATCAATGAGCTTTTCGAACAACTCAAAGGTGCTCAAGTATTCTCCAAGCTTGACCTCCGTATGGGCTATCATCAGATTCACATTCGTGAAGAATATATCCCCAAGACAGCATTCAGAACAAGCTATGGTTCATATGAATACACTGTCATGTCTTTCAGCCTTGTCAACGCTCCTCCAACATTCTCTCGCATGATGAACTTCATCTTCAACCCCTACACAAATGACTTCGTCTTGGTCTATCTCGATGACATTTTGGTCTTCTCCAAGAACAAGGAGGATCATGCCAAGCACTTGAGATTGGTGCTGGATAAACTCAGAGAACATCAGTTCTATGCGAAGTTTTCAAAGTGCGAGTTTTGGCTCGATGAGGTTCTCTACCTTGGGCATATCATCTCCGCCAAGGGCATAGCTGTTAATCCTGAGAAGGTGTCTGCAATTGTGAATTGGGAACCACCTCAGAATGTGAAGCAACTCCACAGCTTCCTTGGGCTTGCAAGCTATTGTCGAAGGTTTGTTGAGAACTTCTCAAAGATCATGAAGCCTCTTTCCAACCTTCTCCAGAAGCATGTGAAGTATGTCTGGTCGCCTGAATGTGACATCGCTTTCAACACCCTCAAAGAGAAGTTAGTCACAGCTCCAGTTCTGACTCCTCCTGATGAATCCAAACCGTTTGAGGTTTTCTGTGATGCTTCCCTTCAAGGTCTCGGTGCAGTGTTGATGCAAGAGAAGAAAGTTGTAGCCTATACCTCTCGCTAGTTGAAGCCCAACGAAAAGAACTACCCCACTCATGACCTCGAGTTGGCGGCAGTTGTCCATGCTCTTTTAACATGGAGACATCTCTTGTTGGGAAGGAAAGTGGACATCTTCACTGATCATAAGAGTCTCAAGTACATCTTCACTCAGCCAACCTCAACCTCAGGCAGACTCGTTGGGTCGAAATGATTCAAGAGTATAATCCGAGTATTGAATATACTCCAGGCAAGGCCAATGTCATTGCTGACGCATTGAGCAGGAAGGCTTACTGCAACAGTTTGATTATCAAGCCCTACCAACCAGAGCTTTGTGAAGCTTTCCGCAAACTTAATCTCCAAGTTGTTCCTCAAGGATTCCTTGCCAACCTCCAAGTCTCTCCTACTTTGGAAGATCAGATTCGTGAGGCTCAACTTCTTGATGCTATGGTGAAGAAGGTGAAGATTGGGATTGCCAAGAGTCAACCCAAGTACAAGTGCTATCGCCTTGATGACAAGGATACTCTATTCTTCGAGGATCGCATTGTTGTTCCTAAGGGTGACCTTCGTAAAGTCATTATGAACGAAGCTCACAATTCACTCCTCTCTATTCACCCTGGAAGTACAAAGATGTACCATGACCTCAAGCAGTCGTATTGGTGGACTCGAATGAAGTGCGAGATTGCTCACTTCGTGAATGAATGTGATGTCTGCAGAAGAGTGAAAGCAGAACACCAACGACCAGCTGGTATCCTCCAACCTCTTGCCATTCCAGAATGGAAGTTTGACCATATTGAGATGGACTTCGTGACTGGATTTCCAAAGTCCAAGCGTGGCAATGATGCTATCTTTGTTGTCATTGACAAGCTCACTAAAGTGGCTCATTTTCTTCCTATCAAAGAATCTATCACAGCAGCTCAATTGGTAGAGCTATATACCTCCAGGATTGTCTCCTTGCACGGCATTCCGCAGTTGATATCTTCAAATCATGGAAGCATCTTTACCTCTAAGTTCTGGGATTCTTTTCAAAAGGCCATGGGCACCAACATTCGCTTCAGCACAGCCTTTCATCCTCAAACCAGTGGCCAAGTCGAGCGAGTCAATCAAATTCTTGAAGATATGCTCAGGGCATGTGTCATTTCTTTCGGTATGAAGTGGGAAGATTGTCTTCCATATGCCGAGTTCTCCTACAACAGCTTCCAAGCGAGTTCTGGCAAGGCCCCATTCGAGATTCTCTATGGCAGAAAGTGCCATACTCCTCTTAACTGGTCAGAGACTGGTGAACGCCAACTTCTTGGTAATAACTTGATCACAGAGGCTGAAGAAATGTGCAAAGTCATTCGTGAAAATCTCAAAGCCGCGCAATCGCGCTAGAAGAGTTACTATGATAGCAAGCATCGTGACTTGGCTTTCGAGATCGGAGACCATGTCTACCTCCGCGTCTCTCCAATGAAAGGTACTCGTCGCTTAGGTATCAAAGGGAAGCTTGCCCCTAGATACGCGGGTTCTTTCAAGATCATTGGCAAAAGAGGCGATCTCGCCTATCAACTTGAGCTTCTGTCCAACTTTGCAAACATGCACGACGTGTTTCACGTGTCTCAGCTTCGCAGTGTTTCAAGACTCCTGACCGCACCATCAACTTTGAAGAGATTGATCTCCAAGAAGACCTGTCTTATCATGAGCATCCAATTGCTATTCTTGAAGAAACTGAGTGCAAGACTCGCAACAAGTCTATCAAATTCCTGAAAGTGAAGTCATCACATCATTCCGACTGTGAAGCCACCTGGGAACGCGAGGACCACCTCCATTCCGAATATCCGGAGTTTTTCCAGTCCTAGATCTCGGGACGAGATCCTTTCATAGTGGTGGAGTGTTGTAACGCCCCATATGTAACTTGCCATATTTGTATTCCAACTCTTGCCATTTCCGGCACTAAGTTATGATATTCCTCATTGTTGGGTTTTGTCTCCATTTTGCTTTTGTCTTTGTCATGCATCTCATATCATGTCATCATGTGCATCGCATTTGCATACGTGTTCATCTCATGCATCCGAGCATTTTCCCCGTTGTCCATTTTGCATTTCGGCGCTCCTATGTCCTCCGGTGTCCCCTTTTGCTTCTTTTCGTGTGCGGGTGTTAAACGTTCTCAGATTGGACCGAGACTTGCCAAGCGGCCTTGGTTTACTACCGGTAGACCGCCTGTCAAGTTTCGTACCATTTGGACTTCGTTTGATACCCCAACGGTTAACCGAGGAACCGAAAAGGCCTCGTGTGTGTTGCAGCCCAACACCCCTCTAAAGTGGCCCAAAACCCACCTAAACCCCCTCCATCATCTCGGTCGTTCGATCACGACCGCGTGGCCGAAAACCGTGCTCAATTTGGAGCCTCCTAGCTCCTTCTATGTATAAAAGGCATCTCCCCCGAAAATCCCAGATCGTTTCCACCCTAACCCTAGCCCCGCTCTCTCCGCGCGCCGGACACGTCCGGTCCGCGCCGGACAGATCGCCGCCGCCACTCCCACGCTGCCACATGGCCTCCCGCGCCCCACATCGCTGCCGGCCCGCGGGGCCCATCTCGTCGCCGCCCGGCTCCCGACCGACGTCGCCCTTCGCCCGCTCCGCCCTGCGCCAGCCCCGCCGCCTGCACGCCGCCCCGCCGCCTGCACGCCGCGCCGCCGCCATCGCCGCGCCGCCGTAGCTCCTCGTCGTGCCGCTGCAAGCTCCTGCCGCGCCTGCCCCCGCCGGCCTCGTCTCCGGCCAGATCCAGGCAGGTCCGGCCCGGATCCGCCGATCTCCGGCCTCCCCGTCCCTCCTCCACCGTCCCTGCCAACTCTGGTGAAGATTCGGCGGAGTTCCACGCCGGCGATCTTCGGTTCCCATGCCCGTTGACTTTTATCTCGAGGTCGATTTTTCTGCTAAGCCCCCAGTTTGCATATATTTTTAGCATTCTTCATCGTATCATATCTTCGCACCCATAGCTCCATTTTGGGCGTGTAGCATATCAAATTGTTTGTCTTGATGGGCACTTCATTTCATTCCACTGCACCATGTTTATTTGAGTTCATCTTGATGCCCTAAATGCTGTTGCAAGAGTGCTATGTAATGTTAGTTTCAGATTCTTATTAGATATTGGACATTTGTCATTTTTGCCATGATTAATGTGTGCCTCCTATGAACTTGAGCCCTACATGTGTTTTGTTGTATGACATGCCATCTTTACAGGGGTGTATGCCATGTATTTTTTGTGATCTTTGTGGTGACTAGCACAAGCATGCAAAGTAGCTCTCATGATGTTGCTGATTTCAGGGACTTAGAAATCTTCTAAGTCATTTCCCTGATAATATTTTTATGCCATGTATTCATGTTGCTACAGAGTGATCCATGCCTCTTTTGAGCATGTTCAGTAAGGATGATTTTGATATATTGTTATGCTCTATCCATCCATGTCTTTTTTTGCAATTATGGAGTACCCTAGCATGACTCAATCTTGCTCTACTTTTGCTATAAAATGTTCCTGGCAGATTGTTTACATGTTAATCAATTTTGTCGAGGTTGTTGTAGTTGTGCCATGCATGTTATGAGAGTGTTCTTGCCATGGTTAGCTTATTTATTATGTCTTCTTGCTGGGTGTATGCTTAGTTTGTCATGCATGCCTTATGGTGAGTGCATCGAGCTCGCAAACATGCCTACGTGAATCTGTTTTGCCATGTTCCAGTTTTTTGCTAAGTCTGAATCTGTTAACGAAACTTGCTATGTTCACATGGTTGCCATTGTATTTTATGATCCCTTTTGGCTTATGGTCAGCAAGGGACTTTTGTAATATGATTTGTGTAGTTTCATGCCATGCCTTGCTTTGCCATGATATGTTCCTGTAGCATGTTGTTATCTTGCTCTAAACATTGCTTCCTGATGTTAAATCCTGACATGTTGTTATTTTCACTAAGTCCGTGAACCTCATATCTTTTGCACTTTTGACATGCTTGTTTGAACCTGCTATTGTGTGATTTAGCCATAGCTCAGTGTTCATCTTTTGTCAATCATCTTGAGTGGATCACTACCATGTGATTTGTTGCTATGTTAGAGTGCAGTAGCTTGTTGTTCTTGATGCATTTAGATGGCCTCGTGCTGTTAATCGCAGCTTTGTGCCATTATTGTTTTGCTTGCCATTTGCAAACTGTGCATCCGATTCCGGTGATCTTTATATCGATTTCGACCGAAATCAACTCATCTTTCCAGCGGCACTCTTGGTTTTCCATGTTTAGGCCTGGTTCAGTCTTTCCTTTCCGAAGCACGCATATGCATTGCATATCACATCCCACATATCATGCCATGTTTTGCATCATATTGCTTGCGCATTGCACCGTGGTTGATTGTGTCTCCCTTTGCTTGTGTTCTTGCTTTGGGTAGAGCCGGGAGACGAGTACGTGATCAAGGAACCCGTTGAGAACGTTTACGAGGATCAAGCTTACGTCAACTCGGAGAACTTTGCAGGTAAGATGACCATACCCTCGAAATCACTTCTATCTTTGCTTGCTAGATGCTCGCTCTATTGCTATGCCTATGCTACGATACCTACCACTTGCTTTATCATGCCTCCCATATTGCCATGTCAAACCTCTAACCCACCTTGTCCTAGCAAACCGTTGTTTGGCTATGTTACCGCTTTGCTTAGCCCCTCTTATAGCGTTGCTAGTTGCAGGTGAAGATTGGAGTTTGTTCCTTGTTGGAACATGTTTATTGTTGGGATATCACTATTATATCTTGCTTACTTTAATGCACCTATATACTTGGTAAAGGGTGGAAGGCTCGGCCTTATGCCTGGTGTTTTGTTCCACTCTTGCCGCCCTAGTTTCCGTCATACCGGTGTTATGTTCCTTGATTTTGCGTTCCTTACACGGTTGGGTTATAATGGGAACCCCTTGACAGTTCGCCTTGAATAAAACTCCTCCAGCAAGGCCCAACCTTGGTTTTACCATTCGCCACCTAGCCTCTTTTTTCCCTTGGGTTCCGCGGACTCAAGGGTCATCTTTATTTTAAACCCCCTCGGGCCAGTGTTCCTCTGAGTGTTGGTCCGAAATGGGCAGCCTGCGGGGCTACCTCGGGGCAACCCGAGGGTTGGTTTTACTCGTAGCTTGACCTATCCGGTGTGCCTTGAGAACGAGATACGTGCGACTCCTATCGGGATTTGTCGGCACATCAAGCGGCTTTGCTAGTTTAGTTTTACCATTGTCGAGATGTCTTGTAACCGGGATTCCGAGTCTGATTGGGTCATCCTGGGCGAAGGAATATCCTTCGTTGACCGTGAGAGTTTGTGATGGGCTAAGTTGGGACACCTCTGCAGGGATTTGAACTTTCGAAAGCCATGCCCACGGTTATGGTCAGATGGGAATTTGTTAATGTCCGGTTGTAGAAAACCCTGAAACTTAACTTAATTAAAATGGATCAACAGCGTGTGTAGCCGTGATGGTCTCTTTTCGGCGGAGTCCGAGAAGAGAACACGGTCTCGTGTTATGCTTGAACGTAGGTTGTTCTAGGATCACTTCTTGATCATATTTTCTCGACCGTGCCTTGCTTTCTCTTCTCGCTCTCATTTGCGTATGTTAGCCACCATATATGCAAGTGCTTGCTGCAGCTCCACCTCATACCCTTTACCTACCCATAAGCTTAAATAGTCTTGATCGCGAGGGTGTGAGATTGCTGAGTCCCTGTGACTCACAGATTACTTCAAAACCAGATGCAGGGACCGATGATACCGCTCCAGGAGATGCGACTGAGCTCAAGTGGGAGTTCGATGAGGACTCAGGATGATACTACATTTCCTTTCCATACGATCAGTAGTGGAGCCCAGTTGGGGCGATCGGGGACATTATGCATTTGGGGTTGTCTTTATTTTGGTTCCGTAGTTGGACCTTGATTGTATATGGATGATTGTAATGCTATTTATGTTATTGTGTGAAGTGGGGATTGTAAGCCAACTATGTAACTCTTTCCTTATTCAGTACATGGGATGTGTAAAGATTACCCCTCTTGCGACAATGTCTACAATGCGGTTATGCCTCTAAGTCGTGCTCCGACACGTGGGAGATATAGCCGCATCGTGGGCATTACAATATATTCTCACATCAACTAGGCGTATCAACGGGCTATGGAGATGCCCATCAATAGATATCAATGTGAGTGAGTAGGGATTGCCATGCAACGGATGCACTAGAGCTATAAGTATATGAAAGCTCAACAAAAGAAACTAAGTGGGTGTGCATCCAACTTGCTTGCTCATGAAGACCTAGGCATTTTGAGGAAACCCACCATTGGAATATACAAGCCAAGTTCTATAATGAAAAATTCCCACTAGTATATGAAAGTGATAACATAGGAGACTCTCTATCATGAAGATCATGGTGCTACTTTGAAGCACAAGTGTGGAAAAAGGATAGTAACATTCTCCCTTGTCTCTTTTTCTCTCATTTTTTATTTTATTTGGGCCTTCTTTTTTCTCTCTCTTTTTGGCCTCTTTTCCCTTTTTTTATTTTTTGTCCGGAGTGTCATCCCGACTTGTGGGGGAATCATAGTCTCCATCATCCTTTACTCACTTGGGACAATGCTCTAATAATGATGATCATCGCACTTTTATTTACTTTGCAACTCGATACTTAGAACAAAATATGACTCTATGTGAATGCCTCCGGCGGTGTACCGGGATGTGCAATGATTCATGGTGACATGTATGAAAGAATTATGAACGGTGGCTTTGCCACAAATACGATGTCAACTGCATGATCATGCAAGCAATATGACAATGATGAAGCGTGTCATAACAAACGGAACGGTGGAAAGTTGCATGAAAATATATGTCAGAATGGCTATGGAAATGCCATAATAGGTAGGTATGGTGGCTGTTTTGAGGAACGTATATGGTGGGTGTATGATACCGGTGGAAGTTGTGCGGTACTAGAGAGGCTAGTAATGGTGGAAGGGTGAGAGTGCGTATGATCCATGGACTCAACATTAGTCATAAAGAACTCATATACTTGTTGCAAAAATCTATTAGTTCTCGAAACAAAGTATTACGCGCATGCTCCTAGGGGGATAGATTGGTAGGAAAATACCATCGCTCGTCCCCGACCGCCACTCATAAGGAAGACAATCAATAAATAAATCATGCTCCGACTTCATCACATAACGGTTCACCATATGTGCATGCTACGAGAATCACAAACTTCAACACAAGTATTTCTCAAATTCACAACTACTCAACTAGCATGACTCTAATATCATCATCCCCATATCTCAAAACAATTATCAAGTATCAAACTTCTCATAGTATTCAACACACTGATAAGATAATTTTTATTTAGTAGTAAAAGAAAATGCCATGTTGTTCTGAAAGACTCTCAAAATAATATAAGTGTAGCATGAGAGAACAATAGTTTCTATAAAACAAATCCACCACCATGCTCTAAAAGATATAAGTGAAGCACTAGAGCAAAAATTATATAGCACAAAAGATATAAGTGAAGCACATAGAGTATTCTAATAAATTCCGAATCGTGTGTGTCCCTTTCAAAAGGTGTGTACAGAAAGGATGATTGTGGTAAACTAAAAAGCAAAGACTCAAATCATACAAGATGCTCCAAGCAAAACACAAATCATGTGGTGAATAAAAATATAGCTTCAAGTAAAGTTACCGATAGACGAAGACGAAAGAGGGGATGCCTTCCGGGGCATCCCCAAGCTTTGGCTTTTTGGTGTCCTTAGATTATCTTGGGGTGCCATGGGCATCCCCAATCTTAGTATCTTGCCACTCCTTGTTCCATAATCCATCGAGTCTCTACCCAAAACTTGAAAACTTCACAACACAAAACTCAAAATAGAAAATCTCGTGAGCTCCGTTAGCGAAAGAAAACAAAACACCACTTCAAGGTACTGTAATAAACTCATTATTTATTTATATTGGTGTTATACCTACTTTATTCCAACTTAGCTATGGTTTATAAACTATTTTACTAGCCATAGATTCATCAAAAAAAGCAAACAACACACGAAAAACAGAATCTGTCAAAAACAAAATAGTCTGTAGTAATCTGTAGCTAACGCAACTTCTGGAACCCCAAAAATTCCAAAATAAATTGATGGAAGTGAGGAATTTATCTATTAATCATCTACAAAAAGAATTAACTAAATATCACTTTCTAAATAAAAATGGCAGCAATTCTCGTGAGCGCTAAAGTTTCTGTTTTTTACAGCAAGATTAAAAAGACTTTCCCCAAGTCTTCCCAACGGTTCTACTTGGCACAAACACTAATTAAACACAAAAAACACAACCAAAACAGATGCTAGATAAATTATTTCTTACTAAACAGGAGCAAAAAGCAAGGAATGAAAATAAAATTGGGTTGCCTCCCAACAAGCGCTATCGTTTAACGCCCCTAGCTAGGCATAAAGAGCAAGGATAGATCTAGGTATTGCCATCTTTGGTATGGAATCCATAAGTGGCTCTCATAATATATTCATATGGTAATTTAATTTTCTTTATAGGAAAGTGTTCCATCTCTTTCCTTAATGGAAATTGGAATTTAATATTCCCTTCCTTCATATCAATAATTGCACCAATCGTTCTAAGGAAAGGTCTACCAAGAATAATGGGACATGAAGGATTGGAATCTATATCAAGAACAATGAAATCTACGGGTACATAATTCCTATTTGCAACAATAATAACATCATTAATTCTTCCCATAGGTTTCTTAATAGTGGAATCTGCAAGATGCAAATTTAGAGAACAATCATCAAAATCGCGGAAACCTAACAAATCACATAAAGTTTTTGGAATCGTGGAAACACTAGCACCCAAATCACACAAAGCATAGTATTCATGATTTTTAATTTTAATTTTTATTGTATGTTTCCACTCATCATAAAGTTTTCTAGGGATAGAAACTTCCAACTCAAGTTTTTCTTCAGAAGATTGCATCAAAGCATCAACGATATGTTTAGTAAAAGATTTATTTTGAATATAAGCATGAGGAGAATTTAGCACGGATTGCAACAAGGAAATACAATCTATCAAAGATCAATTATCATAATTAAATTCCTTGAAATCCAAGATAGTGGGTTCATGGATATCTAAAGTTTTAACTTCTTCAATCCCACTTTTATCAATTTTAGCATCAAGATCTAAAAACTCCGAATTTTTGGAACGCCTTCTAGGTAAAGGTGGCTCATCTTCAGTCCCATCATTATCAAGATTCATATTGCAAAACAAAGATTTAATAGGGGACACATCAATAACTTTTAGATCTTCATCTTTATTATCATGAAAACTAGAAGAACACGCTTTCACAAAGCAATCTTTCTTAGCACGCATCCTAGCGGTTCTTTCTTTGCACTCGTCAATGGAAATTCTCATGGCTTTGAGAGACTCATTGATATCATGCTTAGGTGGAATAGATCTAAGTTTCAAATAATCAACATCAAGAGAAATTATATCAAGGTTCCTAGCCAATTCATCAACCTTAAGCAATTTTTCTTCAATCAAAGCATTGAAATTCTTTTCTGAAGTAATAAATTATTTAATATTAGATTCAAAATCAGAGGGCAACTTATTATAATTTCCATAAGAATTGTTGTAGGAATACCATAATTATTAGAGTAATTACTAGGAAACGGCCTAGGATTAAAATTACCTCTATACGCGTTATTACCAAAATTGTTCCTACCAACAAAATTCACATCCATAGATTCATTATTATTCTCAATCAAAGTAGACAAAGGCATATCATTAGGATCAGTAGGAGCACTCTTATTAGCAAACAATTTCATAAGTTCATCCATCTTTCCACTCAAAACATTAATCTCTTCAATTGCATGCACTTTTTTATTAGTAGATCTTTCGGTGTGCCATTGAGAATAATTAACCATAATATTATCTAGGAGTTTAGTAGCTTATCCTAAAGTGATTTCCATAAAAGTGCCTCCCGCAGCCGAATCTAAAAGATTTCTAGAAGCAAAATTCAATCCGGCATAAAAAATTTGTATAATCATCCAAAGATTCAAACCATGTGTAGGGCAATTACATATCATTAATTTCATTCTCTCCTAAGCTTGTGCAACATGTTCATGATCAAGTTGCTTAAAATTCATAATACCGTTTCTGAGGGAGATGATCTTAGCGGGAGGAAAATACTTAGAGATAAAAGCATCTTTGCACTTATTCCATGAATCAATACTATTTTTAGGCAAAGACGAAAACCAAGCTTTAGCAAGATCTCTAAGCAAAAAAGGAAATAGCTTCAATTTAACAATATCATTGTCCACATCTTTCTTCTTTTGCATATCACACAAATCAACAATGCTATTTAGATGGGTAGCGACATCTTCACTAGGAAGACCGGCGAATTGATCTTTTATGACAAGATTCAACAAAGCAGCATTAATTTCACAAGATTCAGCATCGGTAAGAGGAGCAATCGGAGTGCTAAGAAAATCATTATTGTTGGTATTGGTAAAGTCACACAATTTAGTATTATCTTGAGCCATCGTGACAAGCAAGCAATCCAACACACAAGCCAACAAGAAGCAAGTGAAAGAAAAAGGAAAATTGGGAAAGAGGAGGAGAAGGTAAAGAGAGGGCGAATAAAACAACAAGGGTGAAGTGGGGGAGAGGAAAACGAGAGGCAAATGGCAAATAATGTAATGCGAGGGATAACAGTTTGTGATGGGTACTTGGTATGTCTTGACTTGCAACAGCACCAGAAATGACTCGTTGTCCGGAGTCAAATCTTGACTTGACTTGGCGCGAATCTCCCCGGCAACGGTGCCAGAAATCCTTCTTGCTACCTCTTGAGCACTGCGTTGGTTTTCCCTTGAAGAGGAAAGGGTGATGCAGTAAAGTAGCGTAAGTATTTCCCTCAGGTTTGAGAACCAAGGTATCAATCCAGTAGGAGATCACGCTCAAGTCCCACACACCTACACAAACAAATAAGAACCTTGCAACCAACGCGATAAAGGGGTTGTCAATCCCTTCACAGTCACTTACGAGAGTGAGATCTGATAGATATGATAAGATAATATTTTCGGTATTTTTATGATAAAGAGAAATAAAATATGCAAAGTAAAATAAACAACAAATAAAATAACTAAGTGTTGGAATATTAATATGATAAAGATAGACCCGGGGGCCATAGGTTTCACTAGTGGCTTCTCTCAAGAGCATAAGTATTACGGTGGGTGAACGAATTACTGTCGAGCAATTGATAGAATTGAGCATAGTTATGAGAATATCTAGGTATGACCATGTATACAGGCATCACGTCCACGACAAGTAGACCGACTCCTCCCTGCATCTACTACTATTACTCCACACATCGACCGCTATCTAGCATGCATCTAGAGTATTAAGTTCATAAGAACAGAGTAATACCTTAAGCAAGATGACATGATGTAGAGGGATAAAATCATGCAATATGATATAAACCACATCTTTTTATCCTCGATGGCAACAATACAATATGTGTCGGTTCCCTTTCTGTCACTAGGATCGAGCACCGCAAGATTGAGCCCAAAGTTAAGCACTTCTCCCATTGCAAGAAAGATCAATCTAGTAGGCCAAACCAAACTGATAATTCGAAGAGAGTTGCAAAGATAACCAATCATACATAAAAGAATTCAGAGGAGATTCAAATATTGTTCATAGATAAACTTGATCATGAACCCACAATTCATCGGATCTCGACAAACACACCGCAAAAGAAGATTGCATCGAATAGATCTCCAAGAAGACCGAGGAGAAATTCTGGGCTGGGCCTTGATGTAGGGTCCAAGTCTCCTGGATCTTGTTCATTCCAAAAATCACGTTCTCGATGGTTTCATTCCGTTTGGACTCCATTTGGTATTCCTTTTCTTCGAAACCCGAAAATAGGCAAAAAACAACAATTCTGGGTTGGGCCTCCGGTTAATAGGTTAGTCCCCAAAATAATATAAAAGTGGATAATAAAGCCCAACAATGTCCAAAACAGTAGATAATATAGCATGGAGCAATCAAAAATTATAGATACGTTGGAGACGTATCAAGCATCCCCAAGCTTAATTCCTGCTCATCCTCGAGTAGGTAAATGATAAAAACAGAATTTTTGATGTGGAATGCTACTAGGCATAATTTCAATGTAATTCTTCTTAATTGTGGCATGAATATTCAGATCCAAAATATTCAAGATAAAAGTCTAATATTGACATAGAAACAATAATATTTCAAGCATACTAACTAAGCAATTATGTCTTGTCAAAATAACATGGCCAAATAAAGTTCATCCCTACAAAATCATATAGTTTAGTCATGCTCCATTTTCATCACACAAGAATTCTCTCATCATGCACAACCCCAATGACAAGCCAAGCAATTGTTTCATACTTTAGTAATCTCAAACTTTATAAACCTTCATGCAATACATGAGCGTGAGCCATGTATATAACACTATGGGTGGAATAGAGTATAATGATGGGGGTTATGTGGAGAAGACAAAAAAGGAGAAAGTCTCACATCAACGAGGCTAATCAATGAGCTATGGAGATGCTCATAGATTGATGTTAATGCAAGGAGTATGGATTCCATGCAACAGATGCACTAGAGCTATAGATGTATGAAAGCTCAACAAAAGAAACTAGTGGGTGTGCATCCAACTTGCTTGCTCACGAAGACCTAGGGCACTTGAGGAGGCCCACTGTTGGAATAATGAAAAATTCCCACTAGTATATGAAAGTGACAAAACAAGAGACTCTTTATCATGAAGATCATGGTGCTACTTTGAAGCACAAGTGTGGAAAAAAAAGATAGTAGCATTGTCCCTTTTAATATATTTTTTATTTGGCCTTTCTCTCTTTTTTTATTTTGCCGTTCTCTTTTTTTTATTGGGCAATGCTCTATTAAATGATGATCATCACACTTCTATTTATTTACAACTCAATGATTACAACTCGATACTAGAACAAGGTATGACTCTATATGAATGCCTCCGGCGGTGTACCGGGATATGCAATGAATCAAGTGTGACATGTATGAAAGAATTATGAATGGTGGCTTTGCCACAAATACGATGTCAACTACATGATCATGCAAAGCAATATGACAATGATGAACGTGTCATGATAAACAGGATGGTGGAAAGTTGCATGGCAATATAACTCAGAATGGCTATGGAAATGCCATAATAGGTAGGTATGGTGGCTGTTTTGAGGAAGATATAAGGGGGTTTATGTGTGAAAGAGCGTATCATATCACAGGGTTTGGATGCACCGGCGAAGTTTGCACCAACTCTCAATGTGAGATAGGGCAATGCACGGTACCGAAGAGGCTAGCAATGATGGAAGGGTGAGAGTGCGTATAATCCATTAGTCATAAAGAACTCACATACTTATTGCAAAAATCTACAAGTCATAAAAAACCAAGCACTACGCGCATGCTCCTAGGGGGATAGATTGGTAGGAAAAGACCATCGCTCGTCCCCGACCGCCACTCATAAGGAAGACAATCAAAAAACACCTCATGTTTCAAATTTGTTACATAACGTTTACCATACGTGCATGCTACGGGACTTGCAAACTTCAACACAAATATTTCTGAATTTCAAAACTACTCAACTAGCACAACTTTAATATCACTACCTCCATATGTCAAAACAATCATCAAGCATCAAACTTCTCTTAGTATTCAAAACACTCATAAGAAAGTTTTTACTAATCTTGAATACCTAGCATATTAGGATTATTTAAGCAAATTACCATGATATTTAAGACTCTCAAAATAATCTAAGTGAAGCATGAGAGATCAATAGTTTGTACAAAACAAATCCACCACCGTGCTCTAAAAGATATAAGTGAAGTACTAGAGCAAAACTATATAACTCAAAAGATATAAGTGAAGCACATAGAGTATTCTAATAATTTCCGAATCATGTGTGTTTCTCTCAAAAGATGTGTACAGCAAAGATGATTGTGGTAAAATAAAAAGCAAGGACTCAAATCATACAAGACGCTCCAAGCAAAACACATATCATGTGGTGAATAAATATATAGCTCCAAGTAAAATTACCGATAGAAGTAGACGAAAGAGGGGATGCCTTTCGGGGAATCCCCAAGCTTTGGCTTTTAGGTGTCCTTAGATTATCTTGGGGTTGCCATGGGCATCCCCAAGCTTAGGCTCTTGCCACTCCTTGTTCCATAATCCATCAGATCTTTACCCAAAACTTGAAAACTTCACAACACAAAACTTAAAGTAGAAAATCTCGTGAGCTCCGTTAGCGAAAGAAAACAAAAGACCACTTCAAGGTACTGTAATGAACTCATTATTTATTTACATTGGTGTTAAACCTAATGTATTCCAACTTCTCTATGGTTTATAAACTATTTTACTAGTCATAGATTCATCAAAATAAGCAAACAACACACAAAAAACAGAATCTGTCAAAAACAGAATAGTCTGTAGTAATCTGTAGCTAGCGCAAGATCTGGAACCCCAAAAATTCTAAAATAAATTGCTGGACGTGAGGAATTTAACTATTAATCATCTGAAAAAATAATTAACTAAATATAACTTCCCAAATAAAAATGGCAGCAGTTCTTGTGAGTGCTAAAGTTCCTGTTTTTTACAGCAAGATTAACAAGACTTTCCCCAAGTCTTCCCAACGGTTCTACTTGGCAAAAACACTAATTTAAACACAAAAACACAACCAAAACAGAGGGTAGATAAATTATTTATTACTAAACATGAGAAAAAAGCAAGGAATAAAAATAAAATTGGGTTGCCTCCCAACAAGCGCTATCGTTTAACGCCCTTAGCTAGGCATAAAGAGCAAGGATAGATCTAGGTATTGCCATCTTTGGTAGGCAATACATAAGTGGCTCTCATAATAGATTCATATGGTAATTTAATTTTATTTCTAGGAAAGTGTTCCATGCCTTTCCTTAATGGAAATTGGAATCTAATATTTCCTTCCTTCATATCAATAATTGCACCAATCATTCTAAGGAAAGGTCTACCAAGAATAATAGGACATGAAGGATTGCAATCTATGTCAAGAACGATAAAATCTACGGGTACATAATTCCTATTTGCAAGAATAAGAACATCATTAATTCTTGCCATAGGTTTCTTAATAGTGGAATCCGGAAGGTGCAAGTTTAAAGAGCAATCATCAAAATCACGGAAACCTAACAAATCACACAAAGTCTTTGGAATCGTGGAAACACTAGCACCTAAATCACACAAAGCATAGCATTCATGATCTTTAATTTTAATTTTAATAGTAGGTTCCCACTCATCATAAAGTTTTCTAGGGATAGAAACTTCCAACTCAAGTTTTTCTTCATAAGATTGCATCAAAGCATCAACGATATGTTTGGTAAAAGCTTTATTTTGACTATAAGCTTGAGGAGAATTTAGCACGGATTGCAACAAGGAAATACAATCTATCAAAGAGCAATTTTCATAATTAAATTCCTTGAAATCCAAAGTAGTAGGTTCATTAACATCTAGAGTTTTGATCTCTTCAATCCCACTTTTATCAAATTTAGCATCAAGATCTAAAAACTCTGAATTTTTGGAACGCCTTCTAGGTAAAGGTGGATCATATTCAGTCCCATCATTATCAAGATTCATATTGCAAAACAAAGATTTAATAGGGTAAACATCAATAACTTTTAGATCTTCATCTTTATTATCATGGTCTTTCGGCTTAGCGGCCATCTTATTAACTAAGGTAGCCTGCTTATCCGAAACTTCAGCTATTAACTTCTCAAGACAAGCAATTTGGGATCTCAAACCATCAAATTCTTTAGACATATCATCGAGCTCTTTATTCATATAACTCATAAAGCTTTTTTGTTCCTTGAGCTCGTTTCTAAAGAAACTATTATGCTCAAACTGCAAGACCATAAAACTCCTAATGTTGCTTTCGATTTCTTCTAACCTTTTAAGGTGAAGATCGCCAAATCGAGGAAGAGGCATCATGACAAGCAAGCAATCCAAAACACAAGCAAATGAGTAACGGACAAAAGGAGGCAAATAGAGAAAGAGAGGAAGGATAGAGAGAGAGGGCGAATAAAACGGCAAGGGTGAAGTGGGGGAGAGGAAAACGAGAGGCAAATGGCAAATAATGTAATGTGGGAGATAAGGGTTTGTGATGGGTACTTGGTATGTTTGACTTTTGCGTAGACCTCCCCGGCAACGACGCCAGAAATCCTTCTTGCTACCTCTTGAGCACAGTGTTGGTTTTCCCTTGAAGAGGAAAGGGTGATGCAGCAAAGTAGCGTAAGTATTTCCCTCAGTTTTTGAGAACCAAGGTATCAATCCAGTAGGAGGCTATGCGCGAGTCCCTCGCACCTGCACAAAACAAATAAATCCTCGCAACCAACGCGATAAGGGGTTGTCAATCCCTACACGGTCATTTACGAGAGTGAGATCTGATAGATATGATAAGATAGTATTTTTGGTATTTTTATGATAAAGATGCAAAGTAAAACAAAAAGCAATGAAAATAACTAAGCGTTGGAAGATTAATATGATGAAGATAGACCCGGGGGCCATAGGTTTCACTAGTGGCTTCTCTCAAGAGCATAAGTATTTTACGGTGGGTGAACGAATTACTGTTGAGCAATTGACATAATTGAGCATAGTTATTAGAATATCTAGGTATGATCATGTATATAGGCATCATGTCCGAGACAAGTAGACCGACTCCTGCCTGCATCTACTACTATTACTCCACACATCGACCGCTATCCAGCATGCATCTAGAGTATTAAGTTCATAAGAACAGAGTAACACCTTAAGCAAGATGACATGATGTAGAGGGATAAATTCATGCAATATGATAAAAACATCTTGTTATCCTTGATGGCAACAATACAATACGTGCCTTGCTTCCTGAGGGAGTCCTGGATTAGGGGGTCTCCGTGAAGGAAATACGCCCTAGAGGCAATAATAAAGTTATTATTTATTTCCTTATAATCATGATAAATGTTTATTATTCATGCTAGAATTGTATTTTCCGGAAACATAATACATGTGTGAATACATAGACAAACAGAGTGTCACTAGTATGCCTCTACTTGACTAGCTCGTTAATCAAAGATGGTTATGTTTCCTAACCATGAACAATGAGTTGTTATTTGATTAACGAGGTCACATCATTAGTAGAATGATCTGATTGACATGACCCATTCCATTAGCTTAGCACCTGATCGTTTAGTATGTTGCTATTGCTTTCTTCATGACTTATACATTTCCTATGACTATGAGATTATGCAACTCCCGTTTGCCGGAGGAACACTTTGGGTACTACCAAACGTCACAACGTAAATGGGTGATTATAAAGGAGTACTACAGGTGTCTCCAATGGTCGATGTTGGGTTGGCGTATTTCGAGATTAGGATTTGTCACTCCGATTGTCGGAGAGGTATCTCTGGGCCCTCTCGGTAATACACATCACATAAGCCTTGCAAGCATTACAACTAATATGTTAGTTATAAGATGATGTATTACGGAACGAGTAAAGAGACTTGCCAGTAACGAGATTGAACTAGGTATTGGATACCGACGATCGAATCTCGGGCAAGTAACATACCGATGACAAAGGGAACAACGTATGTTGTTATGCGGTCTGACCGATAAAGATCTTCGTAGAATATGTAGGAGTCAATATGGGCATCCAGGTCCCGCTATTGGTTATTGACCAGAGACGTGTCTTGGTCATGTCTACATTGTTCTCGAACCCGTAGGGTCCGCACGCTTAAGGTTACGATGACAGTTATATTATGAGTTTATGCATTTTGATGTACCGAAGGTTGTTCGGAGTCCCGGATGTGATCACGGACATGACGAGGAGTCTCGAAATGGTCGAGACGTAAAGATTGATATATTGGAAGCCTATGTTTGGACATCGGAAGTGTTCCGGGTGAAATCGGGATTTTACCGGGTTACCGGGAGGTTACCGGAACCCCCCGGGAGCCATATGGGCCTTCATGGGCCTTAGTGGAAAGGAGAAAGGGGCAGCCCAAGGTGGCTGCGCCTCTTCCCCCTCCCCTAGTCCTATTAGGACTAGGAGAAGGTGGCCGGCCCCCCTCTCTCCCTTCCCCTCCGAGGAATCCTAGTTGGACTAGGATTGGAGGAGGAATCCTACTCCGAGAGGGAGTAGGACTCTCCTGCGCCTCCCTCTTTGGCCGGCCAGCCTCCCCTCCTCTCCTCCTTTATATACGGAGGCAGGGGCACCTCTAAACACACAAGTTGACACAAGTTGATCCTCGTGATCGATTCCTTAGCCGTGTGCGGTGCCCCCTGCCACCATATTCCTCGATAATACTGTAGCGGAGTTTAGGCGAAGCCCTGCTGCTGTAGTTCATCAAGATCGTCACCACGCCGTCGTGCTGACGGAACTCTTCCCCGACACTTTGCTGGATCGGAGTCCGGGGATCGTCATCGAGCTGAACGTGTGCTCGAACTCGGAGGTGCCGTAGTTTCGGTGCTTGATCGGTTGGATCGTGAAGACGTACGACTACTTCCTCTACGTCGTGTCATCGCTTCCGCAGTCGGTCTGCATTGGGTACGTAGACAACACTCTCCTCTCGTTGCTATGCATCACATGATCCTGTGTGCGCGTAGGAAAATTTTTGAAATTACTACGAAACCCAACAGTGGTATCAGAGCCTAGGTTAATGATGTTGATGTTATATGCACGAGTAGAACACAAGTAAGTTGTGGACGATACAAGTCATACTGCCTACCAGCATGTCATATTTTGGTTCGGCGGTATTGTTGGACGAGACGACCCGAACCAACCTTACGCGTACGCTTACGCGAGACCGGTTCCCTCGACGTGCTTTGCACAGAGATGGCTTGCGGGCGACTGCCTCTCCAACTTTAGTTGAACCAAGTATGGCTACGCCCGGTCCTTGCGAAGGTTAAAACGGAGTCTATTTGACAAACTATCGTTGTGGTTTTGATGCGTAGGTGAGATTGGTTCTTACTTAAGCCCGTAGCAGCCACGTAAAACATGCAACAACAAAGTAGAGGACGTCTAACTTGTTTTTGCAGGGCATGTTGTGATGTGATATGGTCAAGGCATGATGCTGAATTTTATTGTATGAGATGATCATGTTTTGTAACCGAGTTATCGGCAACTGGCAGGAGCCATATGGTTGTCGCTTTATTGTATGCAATGCAATCGCGATGTAATGCTTTACTTTATTACTAAACGGTAGTAATAGTCGTGGAAGCATAAGATTGGCGAGACGACAACGATGCTACGATGGAGATCAAGGTGTCGCGCCGGTGACGATGGTGATCATGACGGTGCTTCGGAGATGGAGATCACAAGCACAAGATGATGATGGCCATATCATATCACTTATATTGATTGCATGTGATGTTTATCTTTTTATGCATCTTATCTTGCTTTGATTGACGGTAGCATTATAAGATGATCTCTCACTAAATTATCAAGAAGTGTTCTCCCTGAGTATGCACCGTTGCGAAAGTTCTTCGTGCTGAGACACCACGTGATGATCGGGTGTGATAGGCTCTACGTTCAAATACAACGGGTGCAAAA
The DNA here is from genome assembly GCF_018294505.1 of Triticum aestivum. NCBI lineage: Eukaryota > Viridiplantae > Streptophyta > Magnoliopsida > Poales > Poaceae > Triticum > Triticum aestivum. Next base: position 332,384,352 of record NC_057794.1, read on the forward strand.
CAGTTGCGCACGCAGAATACTCAGGTTAAACTTGACGAGCCTAGCATATGCAGATATGGCCTCGGAACACGGAGACCGAAAGGTCGAGCGTGAATCATATAGTAGATATGATCAACATAAAGATGTTCACCGATGAAACTACTCCATCTCACGTGATGATCGGACATGGTTTAGTTGATTTGGATCACGTGATCACTTAGAGGATTAGAGGGATGTCTATCTAAGTGGGAGTTCTTTAATAATATGATTAATTGAACTTAAAATTTATCATGAACTTAGTCCCTGATAGTATCTTGCTTGTTTATGTTGATTGTAGATAGATGGCTCGTGCTGTTGTTCCGTTGAATTTTAATGCGTTCCTTGAGAAAGCAAAGTTGAAAGATGATGGTAGCAATTACACGGACTGGGTCTGTAACTTGAGGATTATCCTCATTGCTGCACAGAAGAATTACGTCCTGGAAGCACCGCTGGGTGCCAGGCCTGCTGCTGGAGCAACGCCAGATGTTATGAACGTCTGGCAGAGCAAAGCTGATGACTACTCGATAGTTCAGTGTGCCATGCTTTACGGCTTAGAATCGGGACTTCAACGACGTTTTGAACGTCATGGAGCATATGAGATGTTCCAGGAGTTGAAGTTGATATTTCAAGCAAATGCCCGGATTGAGAGATATGAAGTCTCCAATAAGTTCTATAGCTGCAAGATGGAGGAGAATAGTTCTGTCAGTGAGCATATACTCAAAATGTCTGGGTATAATAATCACTTGATTCAATTGGGAGTTAATCTTCCGGATGATTGCGTCATTGACAGAATTCTCCAATCACTGCCACCAAGCTACAAGAGCTTCGTGATGAACTATAATATGCAAGGGATGAACAAGACTATTCCCGAGCTCTTCGCAATGCTGAAAGCTGCGGAGGTAGAAATCAAGAAGGAGCATCAAGTGTTGATGGTTAACAAGACCACTAGTTTCAAGAAAAAGGGCAAAGGGAAGAAAAAGGGGAACTTCAAAAAGAACGGCAAGCAAGTTGCTGCTCAAGAGAAGAAACCCAAGTCTAGACCTAAGCCTGAAACTGAGTGCTTCTACTGCAAGCAGACTGGTCACTGGAAGCGGAACTGCCCCAAGTATTTGGCGGATAAGAAGGATGGCGAGGTGAACAAAGGTATATGTGATATACATGTTATTGATGTGTACCTTACCAATGCTCGCAGTAGCACCTGGGTATTTGATACTGGTTCTGTTGCTAATATTTGCAACTCGAAACAGGGGCTACGGATTAAGCGAAGATTGGCTAAGGACGAGGTGACGATGCGCGTGGGAAACGGTTCCAAAGTCGATGTGATCGCGGTCGGCACGCTACCTCTACATATACCTTCGGGGTTAATATTAGACCTAAATAATTGTTATTTGGTGCCAGCGTTGAGCATGAACATTATATCTGGATCTTGTTTAATGCGAGACGGTTATTCATTTAAATTAGAGAATAATGGTTGTTCTATTTATATGAGTAATATCTTTTATGGTCATGCACCCTTGAAGAGTGGTCTATTCTTACTAAATCTCGATAGTAGTAATACACATATTCATAATGTTGAAACCAAAAGATGCAGAGTTGATAATGAAAGTGCAACTTATTTGTGGCACTGTCGTTTAGGTCATATCGGTGTAAAACGCATGAAGAAACTCCATACTAATGGACTTTTGGAACCACTTGATTATGAATCACTTGGTACTTGCGAACCGTGCCTCATGGGCAAGATGACTAAAACACCGTTCTCCGGTACTATGGAGAGAGCAACAGATTTGTTGGAAATCATACATACCGATGTATGTGGCCCGATGAATATTGAGGCTCGTGGCGGATATCGTTATTTTCTCACCTTCACAGATGATTTAAGCAGATATGGGTATATTTACTTAATGAAACATAAGTCTGAAACATTTGAAAAGTTCAAAGAATTTCAGAGTGAAGTTGAAAATCATCGTAACAAGAAAATAAAGTTTCTACGATCTGATCGTGGAGGAGAATATTTGAGTTACGAGTTTGGTGTACATTTGAAAAACTGTGGAATAGTTTCGCAACTCACGCCACCCGGAACACCACAGCGTAATGGTGTGTCCGAACGTCGTAATCGTACTTTACTAGATATGGTGCGATCTATGATGTCTCTTACTGATTTACCGCTATCATTTTGGGGATATGCTTTAGAGACGGCCGCATTCACATTAAATAGGGCACCATCAAAATCCGTTGAGACGACGCCTTATGAACTGTGGTTTGGCAAGAAACCAAAGTTGTCGTTTCTTAAAGTTTGGGGCTGCGATGCTTATGTGAAAAAACTTCAACCTGATAAGCTCGAACCTAAATCGGAGAAATGTGTCTTCATAGGATACCCAAAGGAAACTGTTGGGTACACCTTCTATCACAGATCCGAAGGCAAAACATTCGTTGCTAAGAATGGATCATTTCTAGAGAAGGAGTTTCTCTCGAAAGAAGTGAGTGGGAGGAAAGTAGAACTTGACGAGGTAACTGTACCTGCTCCCTTACTGGAAAGTAGTTCATCACAGAAAACTGTTTCAGTGACACCTACACCAGTTAGTGAGGAAGCCAATGATAATGATCATGAAACTTCAGATCAAGATACTACTGAACCTCGTAGATCAACCAGAGTAAGATCCGCACCAGAGTGGTACGGTAATCCTGTTCTGGAGGTCATGCTACTAGATCATGATGAACCTACGAACTATGAAGAAGCGATGGTGAGCCCAGATTCCGCAAAGTGGCTAGAAGCCATGAAATCTGAGATGGGATCCATGTATGAGAACAAAGTATGGACTTTGGTTGACTTGCCCGATGATCGGCAAGCAATTGAGAATAAATGGATCTTTAAGAAGAAGACTGACGCTGATGGTAATGTTACTGTCTACAAAGCTCGGCTTGTCGCAAAAGGTTTTCGGCAAGTTCAAGGAATTGACTACGATGAGACCTTCTCACCCGTAGCGATGCTTAAGTCCGTCCGAATCATGTTAGCAATTGCCGCATTTTATGATTATGAAATTTGGCAAATGGATGTCAAAACTGCATTCCTGAATGGATTTCTGGAAGAAGAGTTGTATATGATGCAACCAGAAGGTTTTGTCGATCCAAAGGGAGCTAACAAAGTGTGCAAGCTCCAGCGATCCATTTATGGACTGGTGCAAGCCTCTCGGAGTTGGAATAAACGTTTTGATAGTGTGATCAAAGCATTTGGTTTTATACAGACTTTCGGAGAAGCCTGTATTTACAAGAAAGTGAGTGGGAGCTCTGTAGCATTTCTGATATTATATGTGGATGACATATTACTGATTGGAAATGATATAGAATTTCTGGATAGCATAAAGGGATACTTGAATAAAAGTTTTTCAATGAAAGACCTCGGTGAAGCTGCTTACATATTAGGCATTAAGATCTATAGAGACAGATCAAGACGCTTAATTGGACTTTCACAGAGCACATACCTTGACAAAATTTTGAAGAAATTCAAAATGGATCAAGCAAAGAAAGGGTTCTTGCCTGTGTTACAAGGTGTGAAATTGAGTAAGACTCAATGCCCGACCACTGCAGAAGATAGAGAGAATATGAAAGATGTTCCCTATGCATCAGGCATAGGCTCTATCATGTATGCAATGCTGTGTACCAGACCTGATGTGTGCCTTGCTATAAGTTTAGCAGGGAGGTACCAAAGTAATCCAGGAATGGATCACTGGACAGCGGTCAAGAACATCCTGAAATACCTGAAAAGGACTAAGGATATGTTTCTCGTATATGGAAGTGACAAAGAGCTCATCGTAAAAGGTTACGTTGATGCAAGCTTTGACACTGATCCGGACGATTCTAAATCGCAAACCGGATACGTGTTTACATTAAACGGTGGAGCTGTCAGTTGGTGCAGTTCTAAACAAAGCGTCGTAGCGGGATCTACATGTGAAGCGGAATACATAGCTGCTTCGGAAGCAGCAAATGAAGGAGTCTGGATGAAGGAGTTCATATCCGATCTAGGTGTCATACCTAGTGCATCGGGTCCAATGAAAATCTTTTGTGACAATACTGGTGCAATTGCCTTGGCAAAGGAATCCAGATTTCACAAAAGGACCAAACACATCAAGAGACGCTTCAACTCCATCCGGGATCTAGTCCAGGTGGGAGACATAGAGATTTGCAAGATACATACGGATCTGAATGTTGCAGACCCGTTGACTAAGCCTCTTCCACGAGCAAAACATGATCAGCACCAAAGCTCCATGGGTGTTAGATTCATTACAGTGTAATCTAGATTATTGACTCTAGTGCAAGTGGGAGACTGAAGGAAATATGCCCTAGAGGCAATAATAAAGTTATTATTTATTTCCTTATAATCATGATAAATGTTTATTATTCATGCTAGAATTGTATTTTCCGGAAACATAATACATGTGTGAATACATAGACAAACAGAGTGTCACTAGTATGCCTCTACTTGACTAGCTCGTTAATCAAAGATGGTTATGTTTCCTAACCATGAACAATGAGTTGTTATTTGATTAACGAGGTCACATCATTAGTAGAATGATCTGATTGACATGACCCATTCCATTAGCTTAGCACCTGATCGTTTAGTATGTTGCTATTGCTTTCTTCATGACTTATACATGTTCCTATGACTATGAGATTATGCAACTCCCGTTTGCCGGAGGAACACTTTGGGTACTACCAAACGTCACAACGTAAATGGGTGATTATAAAGGAGTACTACAGGTGTCTCCAATGGTCGATGTTGGGTTGGCGTATTTCGAGATTAGGATTTGTCACTCCGATTGTCGGAGAGGTATCTCTGGGCCCTCTCGGTAATACACATCACATAAGCCTTGCAAGCATTACAACTAATATGTTAGTTATAAGATGATGTATTACGGAACGAGTAAAGAGACTTGCCAGTAACGAGATTGAACTAGGTATTGGATACCGACGATCGAATCTCGGGCAAGTAACATACCGATGACAAAGGGAACAACGTATGTTGTTATGCGGTCTGACCGATAAAGATCTTCGTAGAATATGTAGGAGTCAATATGGGCATCTAGGTCCCGCTATTGGTTATTGACCAGAGACGTGTCTCGGTCATGTCTACATTGTTCTCGAACCCGTAGGGTCCGCACGCTTAAGGTTACGATGACAGTTATATTATGAGTTTATGCATTTTGATGTACTGAAGGTTGTTCGGAGTCCCGGATGTGATCACGGACATGACGAGGAGTCTCGAAATGGTCGAGACGTAAAGATTGATATATTGGAAGCCTATGTTTGGACATCGGAAGTGTTCCGGGTGAAATCGGGATTTTACCGGGTTACCGGGAGGTTACCGGAACCCCCCGGGAGCCATATGGGCCTTCATGGGCCTTAGTGGAAAGGGGAAAGGGGCAGCCCAAGGTGGCTGCGCCTCTTCCCCCTCCCCTAGTCCTATTAGGACTAGGAGAAGGTGGCCGGCCCCCCTCTCTCCCTTCCCCTCCGAGGAATCCTAGTTGGACTAGGATTGGAGGAGGAATCCTACTCCCAGAGGGAGTAGGACTCTCCTGCGCCTCCCTCTTTGGCCGGCCAGCCTCCCCTCCTCTCCTCCTTTATATACGGAGGCAGGGGCACCTCTAAACACACAAGTTGACACAAGTTGATCCTCGTGATCGATTCCTTAGCCGTGTGCGGTGCCCCCTGCCACCATATTCCTCGATAATACTGTAGCGGAGTTTAGGCGAAGCCCTGCTGCTGTAGTTCATCAAGATCGTCACCACGCCGTCGTGCTGACGGAACTCTTCCCCGACACTTTGCTGGATCGGAGTCCGGGGATCGTCATCGAGCTGAACGTGTGCTCGAACTCGGAGGTGCCGTAGTTTCGGTGCTTGATCGGTTGGATCGTGAAGACGTACGACTACTTCCTCTACGTCGTGTCATCGCTTCCGCAGTCGGTCTGCATTGGGTACGTAGACAACACTCTCCTCTCGTTGCTATGCATCACATGATCCTGTGTGCGCGTAGGAAATTTTTTGAAATTACTACGAAACCCAACACTCCGGACAACCGGACTATATCCTTTGGCCGGACTGTTGGACTATGAAGATACGAGATTGAAGACTTCGTCCCGTGTCCGGATGGGACTCTCCTTGGCGTGGAAGGCAAGCTTGGCAATACGGATATGTAGATCTCCTTCCTTGTAACCGACTCTGTGTAACCCTAGCCCCCTCCGGTGTCTATATAAACCGGAGGGTTTAGTCCGTAGGACAACATACAATCATACCATAGGCTAGCTTCTAGGGTTTAACCTCTACGATCTCGTGGTAGATCAACTCTTGTAATACTTATATCATCAAGATCAATCAAGCAGGAAGTAGGGTATTACCTCCATCGAGAGGGCCCGAACCTGGGTAAACATCGTGTCCCCCGCCTCCTGTTACCATCCGCCTTAGACGCATAATTCGGGACCCCCTACCCGAGATCCGCTGGTTTTGACACCGACATTGGTGCTTTCATTGAGAGTTCCACTGTGCCGTCACCGTAAGGCTTGATGGCTCCTTCGATCATCGGTAACGGTGTGGTCTAGGGTGAGGTTTTCCTCCCTGGACAGATCTTCGTATTTGGCGGCTTCGCACTGCGGGCCAACTCGCTTGGCCATCTGGAGCAGATCGAGAGCTACGCCCGTGGCCATCAGGTCAGGTTCGGAAACTTAAACTACACTGTCGACATCCGCGGAGACTTGATCTTCGATGGATTCGAGCCCATGTCAGGTGCACTGCACGATCATGACGAGCATGATTTAGCTATGCCGTCGGACAATGTTCAGGAGATCACACCTGCAACTACTCTGGCCTTCAATCCGGAGCAAATTGCGTCATCCTAGGACGGGTGGATAGATGATACGTCTCCATCATATGTATAATTTTTGATTGTTCCATTCCAATATTCTACAACTTTCATATACTTTTGGCAACTTTTTATACTATTTTTGGGACTAACATATTGATCCAGTGCCTAGTGCCAATTCCTATTTGTTGCATGTTTTTTGTTTTGCAGAATATCCATATCAAACGGAGTCCAAACGGAATAAAAACTAATGGAGATTTTTTTGGAATATATATGATTTTTGGGAAGAAAAATCCACGCAAGACGATGCTCGAGGGGCCGACGAGGCAGGGGGCGCGCCCCAGGGGGGCAGGCGCGCCCCTGACCCTCGTGGCCACCCCGTAAGGCGGTTGGTGCCCTTCTTTCGCCACAAGAAAGCTAATATCCGGATAGAGATCGTGTTAAAATTTCAGCCTAATCGGAGTTACGGATCTCCGGGAATATAAGAAACGGTGACAGGGTAGAATCAGAGAACGCAGAAACAGAGAGACAGAGAGACAGATCCAATCTCGGAGGGATCTCGCCCCTCCCATGCCATGGAGGCCATGGACCAGAGGGGAAACCTTTCTCCCATATAGGGAGGAGGTCAAGGAAGAAGAAGAAGAAGGAGGGGGGCTCTCTCCCCCTTGCTTCCGGTGGGGCCGGAGTGCCACCGGGGGCCACCATCATCACCGCAATCTTCACCAACAACTTCACCGCCATCATCACCAACTCTTCCTCCCTCTATGCAGCGGTGTAAGCTCTCTTTTACCTGCTGTAATCTCTACTTAAACATGGTGCTCAACGCTATATATTATTGGGACAATTACATTTTTGCCCCTAACTAGAACCCACTACTCAAATTTGCCCCTAATTTCAATGTGTGCTCAAATTTGCCCCTCTGCCGTTAGTTGCCCTTATAGAAATGCCCTTCTGCGCCGTTACCGTCCGGTCAACAACTTTGACCATCTTGAAAAAAATAGTAAAAAAGTCAAAAAAATCTGAAATTTTGTGGGATTGAAGCTACTCATGTGCGCAAGGTGCGTGCAAATTTTTGTGCTATTTAGACATATCAGGAGCTCGTGGCAAAGGAAAACAATAAATCTATACATCTTTGAATAGTAAATTCAAAAAAAAATAGCAAGAAAATTCAAAAACATATGAATTTTTTTGGCATCCAAGATGCTCGGGGGCACAAGGCGTTTGCAAAATTTTGTTATCAAATGACATGCAAGGAGCTCTCGCAAAAAAAACCAAAATAGTGTATTTTTTACAAGTTTTTTTCTGAGACAAATTTTGTTTTTTCTCCACGAGCTCCTACAATGTCCAAACACTAAAAAATTGCACACACCTTCCACACCTAAGCATCTTGGATGCCAAAATAATTCATATTTTTTTTGAATTTTCTGCTATTTTTTTGAATTTACGGTTCACATGCGTACATATTTACTGTTTTTCCTTCGCCACGAGCTCCTAGAATGTCCAAACAACATGAAAATTTGCACGCACTTTGCGAACCTGAGTACCTTCGATCCCACAAAATTTCAGATTTTTTTGACTTTTTTTGCTATTTTTTCGAGATGGTCAAAGCTGTTTGACCAGACGGTAACAGCGCAAAAGGGCATTTCTATAAGGGCAACTAACGGCAGAGGGACAAATTTGAGCACACATTGAAATTAGGGGCAAATTTGAGTAGTGGGTTCCAGTTAGGGACAGAAATGGAATTGTCCCTATATTATTTCCCAATGATGTATGGCTATCCTATGATGTTTGAGTAGATCCGTTTTGTCCTATGGGCTATTTGATGATCAAGATTGGTTTGAGTTGCATGTTTTATTATTGGTGTTGTCCTATGGTGCTCTCCGTGTCACGCAAGCGTGAGGGATCCCCGCTGTAGGGTGTTGCAATACGTTCATGATTCGCTTATAGTGGGTTGCATGAGTGACTGAAACACAAACCCAAGTAAGAGGGTTGTTGCGTATGGGATAAGGAGGACTTGATGCTTTAATGCTATGGTTGGGTTTTACCTTAATGATCTTTAGTAGTAGCGGATGCTTGCTAGAGTTCCAATCATAAATGCATATGATCCAAGTAGAGAAAGTATGTTAGCTTATGCCTCTCCCTCATATAAAATTGCAGTAATGATTACCGATCTAGTTATCGATGGCCTAGGGACAAATAACTTTCTCGTAACAAAAAGCTCTTTACTAAAACTAACTTAGTTGTGTCCTTGTCTAAACAGCCCCTACTTTTTATTTACATGCTCTTTATTTTCTTGCAACCCTATCCAAAAACACCTACAAAGTACTTATAGTTTCATACTTGTTCTAGGTAAAGCGAACATCAAGCGTGCGTAGAGTTGTATCGGTGGTCGATAGAACTTGAGGGAGTATTTGTTTTACCTTTAGCTCCTCGTTGGGTTCGACACTCTTACTTATCGAAAACTGTTGCGATCCCCTATACTTGTGGGTTATCAAGACCTTTTTCTGGCACCGTTGTCGGGGAGCAATAGCGTGGGGTGAATATTCTCATGTGTGCTTGTTTGCTTTATCACTAAGTAATTTTTATTTGTTGTTCTTAGTTGTTCTTTATCTTTAGTTATGGATATGGAACACGAAATACCAAAAAAATTAGGTGTACTTTCTGCTCATGGAGATGGGGAACCTCCTAAAACCCTCGATGCTGGTTATGTGAAAAATATTATGTACTACTTTAATAATCCCGAGAAAACCCCATTCAATTATGTAGTGGGAGTAACGTTGGATCAACGTGAATACTTTAGACATTATCGTTTGACACAAAAAGGGAAACTATTATGGGATCAAATTCATATATTGCATTGGTATGCTAGGCAACTATGCTTGAGATATGATTATACTTGTTGCTCTAGGATGAAGGCTCCACACCTTCCCTTTTCATGTGAATTTAATGATAATGAAACCTTAGCTTATTATGCTAATGTTATATATGATTACTATGATGTGTAACAAATAGAAGAATCTGTTGCTTTTAAGGGTGCTTATGAAATTAAATCTTTCTTTGAAAAGTATGAAGCTCTTGATGATGATGTTTATAGGCCTGGAAATTTAGCTATCCTAAAATATTGCTATGATAATTATGAATATAATTCCTATATTAATGCACTTATTAAGAAAGTCTCCGCTGTCCAAGAAGAGACTAATATTTTGCAGGAATCTATGGAAGAAGAAGTTGATGAAACTGTGAGCTCATTGGATGAAAAAGATGAGGAGGAGAGCGAAGAACAAAAGGAGGAAGAGCGGATTGATCACCCGTGCCCACCTTCTAATGAGAGTAACTCTTCAACTCATACATTGTTTAATTTCCCTTCATGCTTACTGAAGGATGAATGCTATGATAATTGCTATGATCCTGTTGATTCTTTTGAAATATCCCTTTTTGATGATGCTTGCTATGCTTGTGGCCAAGATGCCAATATGAATTATGATTATGGAGATGAACTTGCTATAGTTCCTTATGTTAAACATGAAATTGTTGCTATTGCACCCACGCATGATAGTCCTATTATCTTTTTGAATTCCCCCGACTACACTATATCGGAGAAGTTTGCACTTATTAAGGATTATATTGATGGGTTGCATTTTACTATTACACATGATGATTTTGATGAATATAATATGCATGTGCTTGCTGCTCCTACTTGCAATTATTATGAGAGAGGAACTATATCTCCACCTCTCTATGTTCCAATATGATAAAATTGCAAGAAACTGTTTATACTATGCATTGGCCTTTACTTTGTGTGCATGAATTGTTCTTTTATGACATGCCGATGCATAGGAAGAGAGTTAGACTTCATCATTACATGATATATGTTACTTTGTGCTCACTATTAAATAACAAATCATTGTTAATTAAAATTGGCTTTGATATACCTTGGGATCTGGGTGGATCCATTACTTGAGCACTATATGCCTAGCTTAATGGCTTTAAAGAAAGCGCTGCCAGGGAGACAACCCGTAAGTTTTGAGAGTCATTTATTTCTATTGAGTGCTTTTATATAGTTTAAAAACAACAAAAATAAAGAGGGGAACCCGAAACTTTGTCAAAAAGGAAAGTGAAAGTGAGATAGACAAGCATTGTTGAAGTGGGAGAGCTCCTTGAACTTTGTTCATGCTCAACAACTTTGTGAATCTTGATTACAGAAAATTTTCAATAAAAATAATTATCCCCTTGTACAATTCCATTGTATTATAAAAATAATGTGCCAAGGTTTGCCTTTAGGATGTTTACTTTGCTTGTTGGTTTGTACGGTGCAGGACAGAAACTTTGGCTGTAGTGCACGATTTTACATTTTTATATGGAACGTCAAATGGTTCTGATTCTTTTTGAACTGTCTTTATATACAAATTTTTTATTTTTCCTAATTTTGGTAGAATTTTTCAAGTATCATAAGTATGGTGAATGTTCATATTATTACAGACTGTTCTGTTTTAGACAGATTCTGTTTTTGATGCATAGTTTGCTTGCTTTGATGAAACTATCAATTTATATTAGTATATTAAGCCATGAAAAAGTTATATTACAGTAGCCACAATGCAAAAACAAAATATGAATTGGTTTGCAACAGTACTTAGAGTAGTGATTTGCTTTATTATACTAACGGATCTTACCGAGTTTTCTGTTGAAGTTTTGTGTGGATGAAGTGTTCGATGATCGAGAAGGTCTCGATGTGAGAAGAAGGAAGAGAGGCAAGAGCCCAAGCTTGGGGATGCCCGAGGCACCCCAAGTAAATATTCAAGGAGACTCAAGCATCTAAGCTTGGGGATGCCCCGGAAGGCATCCCCTCTTTCTTCAACAAGTATCGGTATGTTTTCGGATTCGTTTCGTTCATGCGATATGTGCAATCTTGGAGCGTATTTTGCATTTAGTTTTCATTTTTGTTTTATGCACCATGCTGGTATGAGATAGTACTTGGTTGATTTATAGAATGCTCTATGCACTTCACTTATATCTTTTGAGTATGGCTTTATAGAATGCTTCATGTGCTTCGCTTATATCATTTGAAGTTTGGATTGCCTATTTCTCTTTACATAGACAACCGCCATTTGTAGAATGCTCTTTTGCTTCACTTATATTTGTTAGAGCATGGGCATATATTTTGTAGAAAGAATTAAACTCTCTTGCTTCACTTATATCTATTTAGAGAGATGACAGGAATTGGTCATTCACATGGTTAGTCATAAAATCCTACATAAAACTTGTAGATCACTGAATATGATATGTTTGATTCCTTGCAATAGTTTTGCGATATAAAGATGGTGATATTAGAGTCATGCTAGTGGGTAGTTGTGGATCAGTAGAAATACTTGTGTTGAGGTTTGTGATTCCCGTAGCATGCACGTATGGTGAACCGATATGTAACAAAGTCGGAGCATGAGGTATTTATTGATTGTCTTCCTTATGAGTGGCGGTCGGGGACGAGCGATGGTCTTTTCCTACCAATCTACCCCCCTAGGGGCATGCGTAGTAGTACTTTGCTTTGAGGTATAATAAACTTTTGCAATAAGTATGTGAGTTCTTTATGACTAATGTTGAGTCCATGGATTATACGCACTCTCACCCTTCCACCATTGCTAGCCTCTCTAGTACCGCACAACTTTCGCCGGTACCATAAACCCACCATATACCTTCCTCAAAACAGCCACCATACCTACCTATTATGGCATTTCCATAGCCATTCCGAGATATATTGCCATGCAACTTCCATCATCATCATATACATGACTTGAGCATTCATTGTCATATTGCTTTGCATGATCGTAAGATAGCTAGCATGATGTTTTCATGGATTGTCCATTTTTTTATGTCATTGCTACGCTAGATCATTGCACATCCCGGTACACTGCCGGAGGCATTCACATAGAGTCATATCTTTGTTCTAGATATCGAGTTGTAATATTGAGTTGTAAGTAAATAAAAGTGTGAAGATCATCATTCATAGAGTATTGTCCCAAAAAAAGGCCAAATAAAAACAAGGGAAGGCCCAAATAAAAAAAGGGATAAAGGCCAAAAAAAGGGAAGGCCCAAAAAAATATATAAATAAAAAGGGACAATGCTACTATCCTTTTTCCATACTTGTGCTTCAAAGTAGCACCATGTTCTTCATATAGAGAGTCTCTTGAGTTATCACTTTCATATACTAGTGGGAATTTTCATTATAGAACTTGGCTTGTATATTCCAATGATGGGCTTCCTCAAATGCCCTAGGTCTTCATGAGCAAGAAAGTTGGATGCACACCCACTTAGTTTCAGTTTGAGCTTGAGCTTTCATATACTTATAGCTCTAGTGCATCCGTTGCATGGCAATCCCTACTCACTCACATTGATATCTATTGATGGGCATCTCCATAGCCCGTTGATACGCCTAGTTGATGTGGGACTATCTTCTCCTTTTTGTCTTCTCCACAACCACCATTCTATTCCACCTATAGTGTTATATCCATGGCTCACGCTCATGTATTGCGTGAGGGTTGAAAATGCTGAAGCGCGTTAAAAAGTATGAACCAATTGCTCGGCTTGTCATCGGGGTTGTGCATGATGTGAATATTTTGTGTGGTGAAGATGGAGCATAGCCAGACTATATGATTTTGTAGGGATAACTTTCTTTGGCCTTGTTATTTTGAAAAGACATGATCGCTTTATTAGTGGGCTTGAAGTATTATTCTTTTTATGTCAAATGATAGACTATTGCTTTGAATCACTCGTGTCTTAATATTCATGCCATGATTAGATATGTGATCAAGATTATGCTAGGTTGCATTCCACATCAAAAATTATCTTTTTTATCATTTACCTACTCAAGGACGAGCAGGAATTAAGCTTGGGGATGCTGATACGTCTCCGTCGTATCTATAATTTTTTTATTGTTCCATGCCAATATTCTACAACTTTCATATACTTTTGGCAAATTTTTATACTATTTTTGGGACTAACATATTGATCCAGTGCCCAGTGCCAGTTCCTGTTTGTTGCATGTTTTTTGTTTCGCAGAATATCCATATCAAACGGAGTCCAAACGGAATAAAAACTGATGGAGATTTTTTTGGAATATATATTATTTTTGGGAAGAAAAATCCACGCGAGACGATTCTCTAGGGGCCGACAAGGCAGGGGGCGTGCCCCAGGGGGCAGGCACGCCCCTGACCCTCGTGGCCACCACGTAAGGAGGTTGGTGCCCTTCTTTCGCCGCAAGAAAGCTAATATCCGGATAGAGATTGTGTTAAAATTTCAGCCCAATCGGAGTTATGGATCTCCGGGAATATAAGAAACGGTGAAAGGGTAGAATCAGAGAACGCAGAAACAGAGAGAGACAGAGAGACAGATCCAATCTCGAAGGGGCTCTCGCCCCTCCCATGCCATGGAGGCCATGGACCAAAGGGGAAACCCTTCTCCCATCTAGGGAGGAGGTCAAGGAAGAAGAAGAAGGAGGGGGGCTCTCTCCCCTCGCTTTCAGTGGCGCTGGAGTGCCACCGGGGGCCATCATCATCACCGCAATCTTCACCAACAACTTCACCGCCATCATCACCAACTCTTCCTCCCTCTATGCAGCAGTGTAACCTATCTTTTATCCGCTGTAATCTCTACTTAAACATGGTGCTCAACATTATATATTATTTCCCAATGATGTATGGCTATCCTATGATGTTTGAGTAGATCTGTTTTGTCATATGGGCTATTTGATGATCAAGATTGGTTTGAGTTGCATGTTTTATTATTGGTGCTATCCTATGGTGCTCTCCGTGTCGCGCAAACATGAGGGATCCCCACTGTAGGGTGTTGCAATACGTTCATGATTCGCTTATAGTGGGTTGCGTGAGTGATTGAAACACAAACCCGAGTAAGAGGGTTGTTGCGTATGGGATAAAGAGGACTTGATGCTTTAATTCTATGGTTGGGTTTTACCTTAATGATCTTTAGTAGTTGCGGATGCATGCTAGAGTTCCAATCATAAGTGCATATGATCCAAGTAGAGAAAGTATGTTAGCTTATGCCTCTCCCTCATATAAAATTGCAATAATGATTACCAGTCTAGTTATCGATTGCCTAGGGACAAATAACTTTCTTGTAATAAAAAGCTCTTTACTAAAACTAACTTAGTTGTATCCTTGTCTAAACAGCCCCTACTTTTTATTTACATGCTCTTTATTTTCTTGCAACCCTATCTGAAAACACCTACAAAGTACTTCTAGTTTCATACTTGTTCTAGGTAAAGCGAACATCAAGCGTGTGTAGAGTTGTATCGGTGGTCGATAGAACTTGAGGGAGTATTTGTTCTACCTTTAGCTCCTCGTTGGGTTCGACACTCTTACTTATCGAAAACTGTTGCGATCCCCTATTCTTGTGTGTTATCAATAGACCCCGCCATGGAGGCCCCACTCTCAGTGGCGATAGAGCCGGATACTGACTTCACCCCTTACGAGAGCCGTGTTGCCGAACCACTAGATTCGTCTCCAGCCACGGGCTCCGAGCTGCCTACGTCCATGCCTATCGAATCCGATTGGGTGCCGATCATGGAGTTCACCTCCACGGATATCTTTCAGCACTGACCTTTTGGCGATGTGCTAAATTCATTAAGGTCTCGCTCCTTGTCAGGAGAACCTTGGCCCAACTATGTCCAGCTAGAATGGGATGCGGACGACGAAGAAATTCACTCCCCACCCACCGTCCACTTAGTAGCCACTATCGACGATTTAACCGACATGCTCGACTTCGACTCCGAAGACATCGACGGTATGGACGACGATGCAGGAGACGAACAGGAACCACTGCCCATAGGGCGCTGGACCGCCACCTCATCATATGATATATACATGGTGGACACCCCCAAAGAAGGCAATGGCGACAAGACAACGGAGGATGACCCCTCCAAGAAGCAACCCAAGCGCCGACGTCAGCGGCTCCGCTCTAAGTCCTGCCATAGCAAAAGTAGTGATACCGGCACAAGAGACAATAACACTCCGGATAGTGCCGAAGACGACAACAATCCCCTCCAGCATGATTTAGAGCGGGAGGGTGAACATGCTAGCCCCCCAGAGCGGGCAGTAGATAGAGAATCGGATGAGGACAATTACATGCCTCTCTCCGAAGACGAGGTGAGCCTTGATGACGAAGAATTTATCATGCCTGAGGATCCCGTCGAGCAGGAGCGCTTCAAGCGCCGGCTTATGGCCACATCAAATAGCTTGAAGAAAAAGCAACAACATCTTCAATTTGATCAAGAGTTGCTAGTAGACAGATGGACCGAAGTCCTTGCGGCCGAGGAATATGAACTCGAGCGCCCCTCCAAGAGTTACCCAAAGCGCAGGTTGCTTCCTCACCTCGAGGAGGAATCATTGAAACCTACATCACCAGCGTATGATGCGGCTGACGGGCCACCTCGTGGCCGAGACAGAGAGGCATTTCAGTCGTCCCACAATATAAACTAGGGCCGGTCACCTTCAACCGCATGGATCGTCCGGTTAACGCCAATCAGGGCAATCCAGCCGCACTAATCCTCGACCCAATAGTAGACGGGTTCCACCTCACTCGAGTCCTTATGGACGGAGGTAGCAGTTTAAATCTGCTTTACCAGGACACAGTGCGTAGGATGGGCATCGATCATTCGGTGACCAAACCCACTAAAGCCACTTTTAGAGGCATCATACCAGATATGGAGGTTAGCTGTACAGGCTCCATTGCCCTTGAGGTAATCTTTGGATCACCAGAAAATTACCGTATTGAAGAGTTAATCTTCGAAATCCCCCCTTTCCGCAGTGATTATCAAGCACTGCTCGGACGAACCGCATTCGCTTGATTCAATGCGGTGCCACATTATGCCTACCGTAAGCTCAAGATGCCCAGTCCACGCGGCGTCATCATGGTCCATGGCAAGGCCAAACCTTCCTTCGACACAAACAAATACACCACTACCTTAGCAGCAGAAACAACGAGCAGCACCTTGCAGCCGAACCTTGAGCCAACGTCCAGGCTCCCGGACACCGTCAAGGGGCTCTGAACTACTTCACGGAAGGATACCCCGGCTCGTCCAGAGCTCAACTAAACACTCCGGCGAAGGCCATGACAGGCCGAACTCAGCGGTTCAACCGCCCTCCGGCACGTAAACATTTCTTATATTTCCTTCGCAGGTTCACCTTTGCACCGACCAGGACGGACTACACGGAGGCAGCTTGAACGCGTTAGGGAATCCTTAGACATTCCCCGAAGTGACCGTCTGGCTATATTACGGATCCACACTCAACCTCTTCCCCCTGGTCACAGCAGGTTCGGCTATCACAACCCCCTTTTTATCACATTACTTGTACCCATACGCATAGACGTATTATTCAAATACAACATGTGGATTTATATGACGTTTACCTGCTGATTATTTCTTATTGAAATCATTTTGTCAAGTGGCATCCGTACACAGCGATATGCCTTAAATATGTCAGGGGCTCTGTTTTTCCTGTAACACAGCAATAAAAGTCCTAACACCTTCATGGAAGTTCGGCACCCCGAACCTATAGCATTATATGCATCAACTCCGAATCATGTCTTGGGTTAATAGTTGGGTTTTCCCGGCTCCCATGTTTTGGTACCTTACGTTCCGCTATATCGGCTAAGGTAGCACTGGGAGAATTACTGCGATTGTGTCCCGGTTCTTCCGGATGAGCACCTCAGTAGAGAAAGCCGAAAACTGACTGTCATGATACGGCGAGAGCTGGGCAGCTGTTCGAGCGGTTACAAAATCTTTAAGGATTTCTCCCGCATAATGCCATAACCAATGCAACGTGCGATGGATCGGTTTTTTCTCCGATCAGGCGCTTATAGAGCCGCTAGTACGGTCTTCCGAACACAAGGGGCTGCGCTGACCATACTAAAGCTCCTATGGCTAAGTGAGAGTGATAAAGCCCTATAGTCCGATTGCCTGGTTCGTTGTGCTGAGCACCTCCTTCGAAGGATCCAAAACTGGGATAAAGAGTGCTCAGGTTTATCCCGAACACCCCCGTACTTCTTACGTGGGGGCAGAAGCCGACGACTGGCCAACTCTCAGGTTTAATATAAAAATGGCCACACAGGAGGGTAAACTTTTATATATAACAGGTGACAAATAAACGACCTTGTTCAAACATTACAAAGGACAACATGATTGGCATTCGTGGAAATATAATGTCCTTGGTGCATAGCTCCGCTGAAAGGTAGGATCCTTTCAGGACACTCTCATAATATAATTCAGGCTTGCAGTGCTCCTTCCCCTCTGGCAGTCCTCCGGTCATCAGCTTTTCGGCATCCATCTTCCCCCGGTGCACCTTTGCGCGGGCGAAGGCCATTCGCGCTCCTTCTATATAGACCGACCACTTGATGACATCAAGTCGAGGGCAAGCGCTTACAAGCTGCCTCACGAGCCCGAAGTAGCTGCTTGGAATCGGCTCGGCAGGCCATAGCCGGATAACCATATCTTTCATGGCTAGTTCCGCCTCCTTATGCAGTCCGATCAACTGTTTCAGTTCATCGGCAAAAGGCACCGGATAATTCGGCGCCAAATACTGCAACCAGAAGAGCTTATCTGTGGTGTTCCTTTCTTCGGCTCGGTAGAATTGGGCGGCATCTGATATGCTGCAAGGTAGCTCAGCAAATACACTTGAGAAATCCGGATTCAAAATTAGAAACATAGTTTTCCCTTCAAATACTTGCTTTACATGGGAAAAGCCTTACCCGCCGCGATCTTTCTCGCCTCTTGGATCCCCTGCAGGGCGCTTTGCGTTTCCCCCTGGGCATCGCTCGTGGCTTGACGCGCCTTGGTGAGTTCGGACTCTTTCTTCGTTAAACTCTGCTCCAAGTTCTCACATTTACTTATGGCCTCTTGCAGCTCCTGCTTAGCTTTAATAACTCTGGCCTCGTGTTTCTCACGAAGAGTCCGCTCTGTGGCCGCCTTTTTCTCGGCCTCGTCAATGGCCCTTTTGAGGGCCTCGACTTCGGTCATAACCCCTAGCACAAATTATGCGGCTTATTTCATACTGAACATTTATTTCACAATAAATGCGCGCAATGCGTGTGCATACCTTGTTTATCCCTCAACTGCATTTTCAATTTGCCAAGTTCTTCTATGGCCCGCTCCAGACTTTGATTCAGTACGGAGATCTTCGCAGTACGAGAGGCAGCAGCCGCTACAGGTACCTGCTTGAAATAGAAGAGAAATCAATGTCATTCAATGAGTCTTCCTGTGATCATCAATTCGATCCCCTGTCCGGTTCTTTCTTTCACCGAACAGTGTATCAGGGGCTACTATCTATACTATGACACTCTTCGACAACTCATAAAACATACCTCAAAGCCTCTTATAAGGCTGATACAGGCTTCGTTCAGTCCACTCTCAGTTGACTGAATCTTCTCAATCACCACACCCATAAGGGCACGGTGTTCATCAATGATGGAGGCGTCTTGCAACGCCACCAACAAAGCATCCGACACTTCTGGATGGACAAAGGTCATCGGCGGAACAGGCATGCCCCCTCCAGCCGAAGGAGGCTGCCTTCTTGATTCTGGAGCCGTATAGGTCTCTGGAATCGCATTTGGTGGGGAGTCGAACTCAGGATTGCCCCCGCCGTCAGACCCCATGGGAATCTTTTCCCCCACGTGTCCGGCTCCTGCGGTTTGACCTCCAGGCGCCGCCTTCATGGTTTCTTCCTTTCCTCCTTGGCCGGGGTCCTTCTGGGACGAAGCCTCAATGTTATGTACCTGTTTGGAGGAAGGGGCCTTTGGGGGCGTCCCGCTCTCCATAACATTTGAGCTCAGCAGGTTCTCTGATGAGGATTGTTTGGTACAGGACCTCGCCGGACTACAAAAAATATATGCTCAGGTTAAAATACTAAGCCACGATGAGTCCAGACGCTTAAACGTACTCAGATTTTATGTACTTACGAGTTCACCAGGGGCTGGGCCCTGGGATCCCATGTCGGGCCGCTGTCGGCGGCGGTAGTGGACTCCTCCGGAAGAGGAGCCTTTCCCCTTTTGGCAGTTCGGCTTCCAAGGGTGCGGAGGCCGTCCTCTTCCTTCTTTCCCCCGCAGGGGATTCATCTTCCTCCTCCTCTTCGTCCTCCTCGGAGGCGGAATGGGCATCAGAACCTTCGGATATTGTGTCCGAAGTGCCGCGGTGACGAAGGCCGCCCCGGTCTTTTTGTACTCCTTCTCGGCCATCTTCTTCGGCACCTTGTAAGGCGCCAGGACCAGCATCTTCGTCAGAAGTGGGATGGCCGGGTCCTCGGGCAGCGTGGCTGGACAATGGATCCGCTCCGCCTTCTTCGTCCAGCCCTGGGAGAGTTGAATAACACGCGTTAAGCGCTTCCTTTGGGTCATGCAGATAGAAAAGTTGGATAAACTCACCGAACTTGCAGGGCAGGACAGTTGGTACCCGCGGTCCTCGGTGGAGTCCGACCATGATTTGCTGGACTTGAAAAGCACCTTCCAAATGTCCTTGTGCGAGGAGCCAAAGAACCCTCGCAAGGTTTGGTGCCTGGCCGGATCGAATTCCCATAGATTGCAAATCCGATGTTGACAAGGCAGTACCCGGCGGACCAACATCACCTGGACTATGTTGACAAGTTCAATGTTCTTATCTCCCATATCTTTAACTCGCGTCCGGAGCACCGACAGTTCGTCGGATGAGGACCAGTCTAGGCCTTTCTTAACCCAGGATGTAAGCCGCAAAGGGGCGCCGGATTGAAACTCGGGAGAGGCAGCCCATTCCTTGTCGCACGGCTCAGTGATGTAAAACCAATGTTGTTGCCACTCCTTGATAGACTCATTAAAGGTTCTCGTTAGCCATATGACATTGGGCATCTTGCTCACCATAGCACCCCCGCACTCGGCGTGCTCGCCGCCCACCACCTTGGGCTTCACATTAAAAACCTTCAGCCATAAACCGAAGTGCGGCGAAATGCGGAGAAAAGCCTCGCACACGACAATGAATGTCGAGATGTTGAGGAAGGAATTAGGGGACAGATCATGAAGATCGATCCCATAATAATACATGATGCCACAAACGAACGGGTGGAGGGGAAACCCTAGCCCGCGGACAAAGTGAGGGAGGAATACAACCCTCTCGTGGGGTTTCGGAGTGGGGACGATCTGTCCCGCCGTCAGGAGACGGTGGCTGATTTTCTTGGCCAGATACCCGGCCTCCCGAAGCTTTTTGATATCCTTCTCTCGGACGGTAGAGGCCATCCATTCGCCTCCTGCTCTGGATCCGGACATCTTTGGAAGACCTTTTGTGGGCAGAGAAGGTGAACGCTTAGGCGCTCGAGCCTGAGCAGAAGGGAATGAATCGGGAAGAAGGCGTGGGTGAAAAGAGTGAATCCTTGTCTCTTTATAAGGCCGGAAGAGGCGATGCGCCTCCCCACTCACCTGGTAAAACCTCTCATTCCCCAAGCGCCGTAATTGATGGCACGGTTGGGTTACCCACATCCGTATTGATGAGAATCCCGTGATAAGGGGACACGATCTCTGCTTCAACAAGACGTGCCAAGGAAACCACCTCGCGATATGTGCAATAGCTGGTTGAGAAAAACGGTTCGAATAATGACCGGGCCGTGGTATGATGTCATGCTGTCAAGCGTGTCAGCAGATCAGATTTGTGGAGATATTATTCTCTCTATGGTGGTATGTGGAACTTGTTTTGCAGAGCCGGACACTATCCTTGTCTTCAAGATCTTCTATGGAGTATTCGGAGGAAGAACCCGCCTTGCAATGCCGAAGACAAATCTGTGCGCCGGACTCATCGTCATTGAAGCCTGGTTCAGGGGCTACTGAGGGAGTCCTGGATTAGGGGGTCTTCAGACAGCTGGACTATATCCTTTGGCCGGACTGTTGGACTATGAAGATACGAGATTGAAGACTTCGTCCCGTGTCCGGATGGGACTCTCCTTGGCGTCGAAGGCAAGCTTGGCAATACGGATATGTAGATCTCCTTCCTTGTAACCGACTCTGTGTAACCCTATCCCCCTCAGGTGTCTATATAAACCGAAGGGTTTAGTCCGTAGGCCAACATACAATCATACCATAGGCTAGCTTCTAGGGTTTAGCCTCTACGATCTCATGGTAGATCAACTCTTGTAATACTCATATCATCAAGATCAATCAAGCAGGAAGTAGGGTATTACCTCCATTGAGAGGGCCCGAACCTGGGTAAGCATCATGTCCCCCGCCTCCTATTACCATCCGCCTTAGACACACAGTTCAGTACCTCCTACACGAGATCTGCCAGTTTTGACACCGACACTGCCCCTACTGTCACTGGGAAAGGACACCGCAAGATTGAACCCAAAGCTAAGCACTTCTCCCATTGCAAGAAAGATCAATCTAGTAGGCCAAACCAAACTGATAATTCGAAGAGACTTGCAAAGATAACCAATCATACATAGAAGAATTCAGAGAAGATTCAAATATTGTTCATAGATAAACTTGATCATAAACCCAAAATTCATCGGTCTCAACAAACACACCGCAAAAGAAGATTACATCGAATAGATCTCCACAAGAGAGGGGTAGAACTTTGTATTGAGATCCAAAAAGAGAGAAGAAGCCATCTAGCTAATAACTATGGACCCGAAGGTCTGAGGTAAACTACTCACACTTCATCGGAAGGGCTGTGGTGTTGATGTAGAAGCCCTCCGTGATCGATGTCCCCTCCGACGGAGCTCCGGAACAGGCCCCAAGATGGGATCTCGTAGATACAGAAAGTTACAGCGGTGGAATTATGGTTTTGGCTCCATCTCTGATCTTTTGGGGGTACGTAGGTATATATAGGAGGAAGAAGTACGTTGGTGGAGCAACAGGGGGCCCACGAGGGTGGAGGGCGCGCCTGGGGGGTAGGCGCGCCCCCTACCTCGTGGCCTCCCTGTTGGTTGCTTGACGTAGGGTCCAACTCTCCTGGATCTTGTTCGTTCCAAAAATCACATTCCCGAAGGTTTCATTCCATTTGGACTCCTTTTGATATTCCTTCTCTTTGAAACCCTAAAATAGGCAAAAAAACAGCAATTCTGGGCTGGGCCTCCGGTTAATAGGTTAGTCCCAAAATAATATAAAAGTGGATAATAAAGCCCACTAATGTCCAAAACAGTAGATAATATAGCATGGAGCAATCAAAAATTATAGATACGCTGGAGACGTATCAACAACATACGTTATTCCCTTTGTCATCGTTATGTTACTTGCCCGAGATCCGATCGTCGGTATCTTCATACCTAGTTCAATCTCGTTACCGGCAAGTCTCTTTACTCCTTCCGTAATGCATCATCCTGCAACTCATTAGTCACATTGCTTGCAAGGCTTATTATGACGTGTATTACCGAGAGGGCCCAGAGATACCTCTCCGATACTCGGAGTGACAAATCCTAATCTCGATCTATGCCAACTCAACATACACCTTCGGGATACCTGTAGAGCATCTTTGTAATCACCTAGTTACGTTGTGACGTTTGATAGAACACAAGGTATTCCTTTGGTATTCGAGAGTTGCCAAACCACAGTTCAGATCGTGCCCTATTTAACATGAATCCAGCTGTCTCTAATGCATAACCACAGTTTGAATGCAGCTATCTCTAATGCATAACTCCAAACTTTAAGAAACAACAACTTAGGTTTCTTGCCAAACCACAGTTCATACGGTGTCGTCTCAACGGATTTAGATGGTGCCCTATTTAACGTGAATGCAGTTGTCTCTAATGCATAACCCCAAGACGATAGTGGTAAATCGGTAAGAGACATCATAGATCGCACCATATCCAATAAAGTATAGTTACAATGTTTGGACACACCATTATGCTGTGGTCTTCTAGGTGGCGTGAGTTGTAAAACTATTCCACATTCTTTTAAATGAAGGCCAAACTCGTAACTCAAATATTCGCCTCCGCGATCAGATCGTAGAAACTTTATTTTCTTGTTACGATGATTCTCCACTTCACTCTGAAATTCTTTGAACTTTTCAAATGTTTCAGACTTGTGTTTCGCTAAGTAGATATATACCCATATCTACTCAAATCATCTGTGAAGGTTAGAAAATAATGATACCCGCCGCGAGCCACAACACTCATCGGACCGCATACATCGGTATGTATTATTTGCAATAAGTCAGGGGCTCGCTCCATTGTTCCGGAGAATGGAGTCTTAGTCATCTTTCCCATGAGGCATGGTTTGCAAGTATCAAATGATTCATAATCAAGTGATTCCAAAATCCCATCTGCATGGAGTTTCTTCATGCGCTTTACACCAATATGACCTAAACGGTAGTGCCACAAATATGTTGCACTATCATTATCAACTTTGCATCTTTTGGCATCAATATTTTGAATATGTGTATCACTACGATCGAGATTCAATAAACCATTCACCTCGGGTGTATGACCATAGAAGGTTTTATTCATGTAAACAGAACAACAATTATTCTCTCACTTAAATGAATAACCGTATTGCAATAAACATGATCTTATCATATTCATGCTCAACACAAACACCAAATAACATTTATTCCAGGTTCAACACTAATCCCAAAGGTAGAGGGAGTGTGCGATGATGATCGTATCAACCTTGTAATCACTTCCAACACACATCGTCACTTCGCTCTTAACTAGTCTCTGTTCATTCTGCAACTCCTGTTTTGAGTTACTAATCTTAGCAACTAAACCGGTATCAAATACCCAGGGGCTACTATGAACACTAGTAAAGTGCACATCAATAACTTGTATATCAAATATACCTTTGTTCACTTTTCCATCCTTCTTATCTGCCAAGTATTTGGGGTAGTTCCGCTTCCAGTGACCATTCCCTTTGGAGTAGAAGCACTCAGTTTCAGGCTTAGGTCTAGCTTTGGGCTTCTTCACGGGAGTGACAACTTGCTTGCCATTCTTTTTTTGAAGTTCCCCTTCTTTCCCTTGCCCTTTTTCGGGAGTGACAACACTTGATGCTATTTCTTGATTTCTACCTTCGCTGATTTTAGCATCGCGAAGAGCTTGGGAATCATTTTCGTCATCCCTTGCATATTATAGTTCATCACGAAGTTCTAGTAACTTGGTGATAGTGACTAGAGAATTTTGTCAATCACTATCTTATCTAGAAGATTAACTCCCACTTGATTCAAGAGATTGTAGTACCCAGACATTCTGAGCACATGCTCACTAGCTGAGCTATTCTCCTCCATCTTGTAGGCAAAGTACTTGTCAGAGGTCTTATACCTCTTAACACGGGCATGAGTCTAAAATATCATTTTCAGCTCTTTAAACATCTCATATGCTCCATGGCGTTCAAAACATTTTTGAAGTCTCGGTTCTAAGCCGTAAAGCATGGTGCACTAAACTATTAAGTAGTCATGATACCGAGCTTGTCAAACGTTCATAATGTCTGCATCTGCTCCTGCAATAGGTGTCACCTAGCGGTGCATCAAGGACATAATTCTTCTGTGCAGCAATGAGGATAATCCTCATATCACGGACCCAGTCCGCATCATTGATACTATCATCTTTCAACATAGTTTCTCTCTAGGAACATATCAAAAATAAAACAAGGGAGCTATACGCGAGCTATTGATCTACAACATAGATATGCAAGTACTATCAAGACTATGTTCATGATAAATTAAGTTTAATTAATCAAATTACTTAAGAACTCCCACTTAGATAGACATCTCTCGAGTCATCTAAATGATACGTGATCCAAATCAACTAAACCATGTCCAATCATCACGTGAGATGGAGTAGTCATCAATGGTGAACGTCTCTATGTTGATCATATCTACTCACGTTCGACCTTTCGGTCTCCAGTGTTCCGAGGCCATGTTTGTACATGCTAGGCTCGTCAAGTTTAACCTGAGTATTCCGTATGTGCAAAACTGTCTTGCACCCGTTGTATGTGAACGTAGAGCCTATCACACCCGATCATCACGTGGTGTCTCAGCACGAAGAACTGTCGTAGCGGTGCATACTCAGGGAGAACACTTATACCTTGAAATTTTAGTGAGGGGTCATCTTATAATGCTACCGCCGTACTAAGCAAAATAAGATGCATAAAAGATAAACATCACATGCAATCAAAATATGTGACATGATATGACCATCATCATCTTGTGCCTATGATCTCCATCTCCAAAGCACCATCATGATTTCCATCATCACCGACTTGACACCTTGATCTCCATCGTAGCATCATGGTCGTCTCGCCAACTATTCCTTCTACAACTATTGCTAACGCATAGTGATAAAGTAAAGCAATTACATGGCGTTTGCATTTCATACAATAAAGTGACAACCATAAGGCTCCTGCAAGTTGCCGATAACTTTTACAAAACATGATCATCTCATACAATAAGGTATATCACATCATCTCTTGACCATATCATATCACAACATGCCCTGCAAAAACAAGTTAGACGTCCTCTACTTTGTTGTTGCAAGTTTTACGTGGGTGCTATGGGCTTTTAGCAAGAACCATTCTTACCTACGCATCAAAACCACAATTGTGATTTATGAAGTTTGTTGTTTTAACCTTCAACAAGGACCGGCCGCAGTCAAATTTGATTCAACTAAAGTTGGAGAAACAGACACCCGCCAACCACCTTTATGCGAAACTAGTTTCATGTGTGTCGGTGGAACTGGTCTCATGAACGTGGTCATGTAAGGTTGGTCTGGGACGCTTCATCCAACAATATCACCGAATCAAAATAAGACATTGGTGGTAAGCAGTATGACGATCACCGCCCACAACTCTTTGTGTTCTATTCGTGCATATCATCTATGCATAGACCTAGCTCGGATGCCACTATTAGGGAATGTAGCATGCAATTTCAAAAAAATCCTACAATCACGCAAGATCTATCTAGGAGATGCATAGCAATGGGGGGGGGGAGAGTGTGTCCACGTACCCTCGTAGACCAAAAGCGGAAGCGTTTGACAACGCGGTTGATGTAGTTGAACTTCTTCTCGTTTCGACCAATCAAGCACCCAACGTACGACACCTCCGATTTCTGCACACGTTCATCTCGATGATGCCCCTCGAACTCTTGATCCAGGAAAGTGTCGAGGGAGAGTTTTGTCAGCACAACGGCATGGTGACAGTGATGGTGAAGTGATCCGTGCAGGGCTTTGCCTAAGCAGTACGACAATATGACCGGAGGCGTAAACTGTGGAGGGGGCACCGCACACGGCTAGGAAATGTTGTGTGTTCTAGCGGTTCCCCACACATATATATAGGTGGGAGAGGGAGAGGGGCTGCAAGGGGCGACAAAAGTTGGAGTAATCCTACTTGGACGCCTCCTCCAAGTCGAGGGACGTCAAGAGGGAGGAGGGGAAGGAAAGGGGAGGCCGAATCCTCCCCTTTCCTTCTCCCTTCCCTTCCTTTCCTTCTCCTCCTATTCAGCCTATAGTGGGCGCACCAGCCCCTTTTGGGGCTGGTCTGTCCAACTCTTGACCCATTAGGCCCATATAGCTTGCCGGGGGTTGCTCGGAACCCCTTCTGGTGACCCGATACATACCCGGTACCCCCAGAACACTTTCGGTGTCCGAATACTATTGTAACACCCCGGATGTGACTTTCCCTTTTTGTACTCCAACTCTTGCCGTTTCTGATGTTAAGTTATATTTATTTCCTCGGGTTCGGGTTTTTGTCTCCGTATGTTGTTATCGTTGTCATGCATCTCATATCATGTCATCATGTGCATTGCATTTGCATACGTGTTCATCTCATGCATTCGAGCATTTCCCCGTTGTCCGTTTTGCATTCCGGCGCTTCGTTCTCCTCCGGTAGTGAATTCTACCTTTCTTTCGTGTGTGGGGATTAAACATTTCCGAATTGGACCGAGACTTGCCAAGCGGCCTTGGTTTACTACCGGTAGACCTCCTGTCAAGTTTCGTATCATTTGGACTTCGTTTGATACTCCAACGGTTAACCGAGGGACCGAAAAGGCCTCGTGTGTGTTGCAGCCCAACACCCCTCCAATTCGGCCCAAAACCCACCTAACTCTGCTCCATCGTCTAGAGCGTTCGATCACGATCGCGTGGCCGAAAACCGCACCTCATTTGGACTCTCCTATCTCCCTCTATGCCTATTTAAACACCCCCCGAAATTCGGATCCCTTCTCTCCCCGAAACCCTAGAAATCGCCCCCGCCGTCACCGGACACGTCCGGCCGCCGCCGGACGAAATTGCCACCGTCGCCCGCGCCAATCAGGCGCTACCACATGGGCGTGTGCCCACATCCCCGCCGCCTCGCTCCCGCCGCCCCGCCAGGCCCGGGGCGGGCCCTCCTCCTCCGCCGCCTGGGCCGAGCTGCCCCGCCGCCGCCTCCTCACGCCCGCGCCCGCCGCCTCCTCACGCCGCCACCGAGCCACCTCCGCTGGCTCCGACCGCCGCGGGCCATTGCCGGCCGGCGCCCGAAGCTCCTCGCCGGCCCGCCGCCTCCGCCCGCCGGCGCCACCACCAACCGCCGCCACCGCGCCCTGCGCCGCCGCCCCCGGCCACCGGCGTCCGTGCCCGCCGGCTGCCGCCGTCCGGCCTCCCCCTCGTCTCCGGCAACCTCCTCCTCTCCGATAGCTACAGTTCCTCGCCGGAGTTCCTCGTTTTCCGCGTGCGAGATCTAGATCCAAAAACCCTAGGTCAAATTTTCGTCTAAGTCCCAGATTTTTTCCAGCTCAAGTGCTCATGTTCGTAGCTCCGTAACTTTGCATCCGTAGCTCCGATTCATGTATACAACATATCAAAATGTTCATCTCAGAGAGTACATCATTTCTTTCCATTGCATCATTTTCATTTGAGTTCATCTTGATGCCCGAAATGCTGTTAGAAGAGGGCTACTTGAGTTATTTGTCAGATCTGTTACTCCATTTAGCACTTTTGTCATTTTTGCCATGATTATTGTGTGCATGATATGCCCGTGTGCTCTACATATGTTTTGTTAAGGGTTTTGTCATCTTTCCATAGGTGAAACCCATGTATTTTTAGGATGTGTGGTGACTTGTGCAAGCTTGCAAAGTGGTGCACTTGCTAATTCTGTTTTCAGGGACTTAGTGATTTCACTAAGTCCTGGAGCTGTTCATCTCATGATGCCATATGTTCATGTTGTTTCCTAGTGATCCGTGCCTCTTTTGAGGATGATCAGTAAGGGAGTTTTGTTAATATTGTAGTGCTCGATCCATCCATGTCTTTGTTTGAAATTATGGAGCACCCTAGCTTGAGTCAATCGAGCTCTACTTTTGCTACTTTGTGAATCTGGGCAGATTGTCAACTTGTTTGCAATTTTGCCAGTGATGTTGTAGTTGAACCGTGCATGCTATGCTATTGTTCTTGCCATTTCTAGCTTGCATTTTGTGCCTTCTTGATGGATGTATGCTTGTCTTTCGATGACTTGCACTGTAGTGAGTGCATCGAGCTCGTAAACATGCCTACTTGAGTTATATTTCAGCATGTGTCAGTTTTCTCGTAAGTCTGAAAACTGATTATGTTTTTGCTATGTTCACATGCTTGCAATTGTATTTTCTGATCCCTTTTGGCTCAAGTTCACTAAGGGACTTTTGTTAAGCTCTTTGAGTAGCTCCATGCCATGCTTTACTTTGCCTTGTTCAGGTCCTGTAGCATGTAGTTTTGTTGCTCCGAAGAGGGCTACCTGATCTGAAATTCCAGACAAGTGTTAATTTCAATAAGTCTGAGATCTGTTTGCCATTTGCATTTTTGCCATGTTTGTTTGAACCTGTTAATGGATGAATTGGCCGTAGCTCAGTGCTAGACTTTTGTTAAGCATCTTGTGTGCATCCCTACCATGTATTTTGTTGTCATGTTTGGGTGCTGTAGCATGTTCATCTTATTGCATTTAGATGCCTACTTGCTGTAAATCGCACACCGGTGTCATTTTGAATCGCTTGCCATTTCCAAACCGTAACTCTGATTCCGGCGTTCTTTATATCGTTTTCAAGCGATTTCATCCCATATTTCCAGTGGCACACTTGGAATTCCAAGTTGAGGCCAGGTTCATGATTTTCCTGTCATATCTTGCATTTTGCCTCCCGCATCGCATCCCGCATAGCATATCATCTTTGCATCGTGTTGTTTGAGTTTGCACGTGGTTGATTGTATCCTTGTTGCTTGTTTGTCTTGTTTGGGTAGAGCCGGGAGACGAGTTTGCTAACGAGGAGCCCATTGAGTTTGCTTTCGAGGATCCAGTCAACTCTGACAACTCTGCAGGCAAGATGATCATACCCTCGAAATCACTACTATCTTTGCTATGCTAGTTTGCTCGCTCTTTTGCTATGCCATTTCTACGATGCCTACCACTTGCTTTCAAGCCTCCCAAATTTCCATGTCAAACCTCTAACCCACCATGTCCTAGCAAACCGTTGATTGGCTATGTTACCGCTTCGCTCAGCCCCTCTTATAGTGTTGCTAGTTGCAGGTGAAGATTGGAGGCCGTTCCTTGTTGGAACATTTATTTACTTGCTGGGATATCATTATATTGCCATGTTATCTTAATGCATCTATATACTTGGTAATGGGTGGAAGGCTCGGCCTCTCGCCTAGTGTTTTGTTCCACTCTTGCCGCCCTAGTTTCCGTCATATCGGTGTTATGTTCCCGGATTTTGCGTTCCTTGCGCGATTGGGTTATAATGGGAACCCCTTGACAGTCCGCCTTGAATAAAACTTCTCCAGCAATGCCTAACCTTGGTTTTACCATTTGCCACCTAGCCTTTTCCCTTGGGTTTCACGGACTCAAGGGTCATCTTATTTTAACCCCCCGGGCCAGTGCTCCTCTGAGTGTTGGTCCAACCTAGAGCACCATGCGGGGCCGTCCCTTGGAAACTTGGGTTACGTTGGCTCCCGTACGCATAGCTTATCCGGTGTGCCCTAAGAACGAGATATGTGCAGCTCCTATCGGGATTTGTTGGCACAGCGGGCGGTGTTGCTGGACTTGTTTTACCATTGTCGGAGTTGTCTTGAATTACCGAGATACCGAGTCTGATCGGAACGTCTTGGGAGGAGGTCTATTCCTTCGTTGACTGTGAGAGCTTGTCATGGGCTAAGTTGGGACTCCCCTGCAGGGATTGAACTTTCGAAAGTCGTGCCTGCGGTTATGGGCAGATGGGAATTTGTTAATGTCCGGTTGTAGATAACTTGAACCTTAATTATTTAAAATGAATCAACTGAGTGTGTTACCGTGATGGCCTCTTCTCGGCGGAGTCCGGGAAGTGGACACGGTGTTGGAGTAATGTTTGCGCAGGTTGTTCTCTAGTTTCTCGCTCGCGCTTTGCCTCCTCTTCTCGCTCTCTTTTGCGAATAAGTTAGCCACCATATTTGCTAGTCGCTTGCTGCAGCTCCACCTATATTTACCTTACCTTACCTACAAGCTTAAATAGTCTTGATCGCGAGGGTGTGAGATTGCCGAGTCCCTGTGGCTCACAAATTACTATTACACCAGATGCAGGGCCTGATGATTCCGCTCCAAGAGACGCATATGAGCTCAAGTGGGAGTTCAACGAGGACTCTCAACATTACTATGTTTCCTTTCCCGATGATCAGTAGTGGTGCCCAGTTGGGGGTGATTGGGACCGTGTCACATGTTGGGTTCTCTTTTATTTTGGCGCCGTAGTCGGGCCATGAGTGTTTGGATGATGTAATGTTATTTATGTACTTGATTGACGTGGCGAGTGTAAGCCAACTATGTTATCTCCCCTTTATTTATTTATTTATATTACATGGGATGTTGTGAAGATTGCCTAACTTGCGACATATGCCTTCAATGCGATTATGCCTCTAAGTCGTGCCTCGACACGTGGGAGATATAGTCGCATCGAGGGTGTTACAACTATCGTCCTATATATGAATCTTTACCTCTTGACCATTTAGAGACTCCTCGTCATGTCCATGATCTCATCTGAGACTCTGAACAACATTCGATCACCAAATCACATAACTCATATAATACAAAATCGTCATCGAACGTTAAGCGTGCGGACCCTATGGGTTCGAGAACTATGTAGACATGACCGAGACACCTCTCCGGTCAATAACCAACAACGGAACCTGGATGCTCATATTGGTTCCCACATATTCTACGAAGATCTTTATCGGTCGTACCGTAATGACAACATACATTATTCCCTTTGTCACCTGTATGTTACTTGCCCGAGATTCGATCGTCGGTATCTTCATACCTAGTTCAATCTCGTTACCAACAAGTCTCTTTACTTGTTCCGTAATGCATCATCCCGCAACTAAATCATTAGTTACATTGCTTGCAAGGCTTATTATGATGTGCATTACCGAGAGGGCCCAGAGATACCTCTCCGATACCCGGAGTGACTAATCCTAATCGCGATCTATGCCAACCAAACAAACATCTTCGGGATACCTATAGAGCATCTTTATAATCACCCAGTTATGTTTTGACGTTCGATAGCACACAAGGTATTCCTCCGGTATTCGGGAGTTGCATAATCTCATAGTCAAAGGAATATGTATAAGTCATGAAGAAAGAAATAGCAATAAAACTTAATGATCATTATGCTAAGCTAACTGATGGGTCTTGTCCATCACATCATTCTCCTAATGTTGTGACACCGTTCATCAAATGACAACACATCTATATGGTTAGGAAAGTTAACCATCTTTGATTAATGAGCTAGTCTAGTAGAGGCTTACTAGGGACACTGTGTTTTGTCTATGTATCCACACATGTATCAAGTTTCCGGTTAATACAATTCTAGCATGAATAATAAACATTTATCATGATATAAGGAAATATAAATAACAACTTTATTATTGCCTCTAGGGCATATCTCCTTCAAGCATTATAAGGTATCAAGTCTTCTTTACTCCCATATGCAACAATCCCCTTACTCGGGTTTAAGCTTTTTTCACTCTACCAACCCACTATAAGCGAATCATGAACATATTGCAACACCCTACAATGGAGATCCCTCATGCTTGCGTGACACGGAGAGCACCATAGGACAACACCAATAATAAAACATACAACTCAAACCAATCGTGATCATCAATCAACCCATAGGACAAAACGAATCTATTCAAACATCATAAGATAGCCACATATCCTTGGATAATAATATATAGCGTTGAGCACCATGTTTAAGTAGAGATTACAACAGGGAGGAGAGGTGTTACAACGCTGCATAGAGGGGGAGAGAGTTGGTGATGACGATAGCGAAGTTGTTAGTGTAGATCGCCGTCACAATGATGGCCCAGGCGGTGTTCCGGCGCCATCGAGAGAGAGGGGGAGAGAGCCCCCTCCTTCTTCTCCCTTGACCTCCCCCCTAGATGGGAGGAGGGTTTCCCCTCTTGTCCTTGGTCTCCATGGTGGCGG
Source organism: Triticum aestivum (assembly GCF_018294505.1). Taxonomy (NCBI): domain Eukaryota; kingdom Viridiplantae; phylum Streptophyta; class Magnoliopsida; order Poales; family Poaceae; genus Triticum; species Triticum aestivum. The sequence goes on from NC_057794.1 coordinate 332,417,610, forward strand.
AGGGGCGAGAGCTCCTCCAAAATTGGATCTCTCTCTCTCTCTCTGTGTGTGTGTGTGTGTGAGTGTGTGTGTGTTTCTCTTCTGTTTCGCGTCCCTGTCTTTTGGCTTTTCACCATTTCTTAAATATCTGGAGGTCCGTAACTCCAATTGGGCTGAAATTTTAACACGATTTTTATCTGTATATAAGCTTCCTTGCGGCCGAAGGACACCTCCAACCGACCTTCGGGGTGGCCACAAGCCTGTCAAGCGGGCCCTGGGTAGGGGGCGCCCCTAGGGCTTGTGGGCCCTCGGGCATCGTCTCGCATTGGTTCCACTCCCAAAATCACGTATATTCCAAAATAATTCTCTATAATTTTTTTATCGCGTTTGTACTTCATTTGATTTGGATATTATGTGAAACAAAAAATATGCAATAAACATGAACTGTCATTGGGCACCGGATCAATATGTTAGTCCCAAAACTAATAGTATAAAATGTTGCCAAAAGTATATGAAAGTTGTCGAATATTGGCATGAAACAATCAAAAATTATAGATACGACGGAGACGTATCAGCATCCCAAGGTTAATTCCTGCTTGTCCTTGAGTAGGTAAATTATAAAAAGACAATTTTTGATGTGCAATGCTACCTATCATAATCTTGATCATATAATCTAATCATGGCATGAATATTAAGACACGAGTGATTCAAAGCAATAGTCTATCGATTTGACATCGAAAGAATAATACAAGACATGCATGTAATTCATCGTTGCCTTTCATAATAATGGAGCTAAAGTAAACAACCTCTATACACTTAATTGGGGTAAGCATGACACACACAGTCTTCCCTGCATAAATTATAAAATCATGAGCACCTTGGTGTCAAACCAGGCAATTGGATCATACTTCTAACGTGCTTCAGCATTTTCAACTTCACTCAATACATGAGCGTGAGCCATGGCTATGGCACTATGGGTGGAATAGAATGCGGTGGTAGGGATCAATAGGAGAAGAAAGAAAGTCTGACATCAACTAGGCGGATCAACGGTCTATGGAGGTGCCCATCAATTGATATCAATGCGAGGAGTAGGTATTGCCATGCAACAGATGCACTAAGAGCTATAAGTATATGAAAGCTCAAACTGAAAACTAAGTGGGTGTGCATCCAACTTGCTTGTTCATGAAGACCTCGGGCATTTGAGGAAGCCCATCGTCGGAGTATACAAGCCAAGTTCTATAAAAAAATCCCACTAGTGCAGGATGCTGCTAACACGACATTACGATCAGAGACCCTTCGACGAAACTGTGTGCGATGCAATAATCCCAAACGGTGATGTAAAAAAACCGTCAAAAAATATGCAAAACGTTTGCGATGAAGGATACATCAAACACAGTTCAGAATTTAGATGCGTGTGCGATGAGGGGCATACGGTTCAGTTCAATGAACTGTTTGCGATGAGGCAAAAGAACAGAAACGGGCAGTGATTGCTCTCTGACTATAGCGCAAGAAAAGCTTTTGTATGCTAGGACTACATCGGTATTTCCCCCAAGAGGAAGGGATGATGCAACACAGCGACGGTAGGTATTTCCCTCAGTGAAGAAACCAAGGTTATCGAACCAGTAGGAGAACCAAGAAACACAATGCAAACAACACCTGCACACAAATAACAACACCTCGCAACCCGACGTGTTAAAGGGGTTGTCGATCCCTTTAGGGTAACGATGCTTGAAAATTGTAGTAGATTGAAATAATAGATCACAAATAATATAAAGTGCAGCAAAGTATTTTTGTATTTTTGGTTTGATAGATCTCAATAAAAATGCAAAGGAAAAGTAGATCGCAAGCAAATATATGAGGAAGAAGATCCGGGGGTCGTAGGTTTCACTAGTGGCTTCTCTCGAGAAAGATACCAAACGGTGGGTAAACAAATTATTGTTGGGCAATTGATAGAACCTCAAATAATTATGATGATATCCAGGCAATGATCATTACATAGGCATCACGTACAAGATTAGTAGACCAACTCCTGCCTGCATCTACTACTATTACTCCACACATCAACCGCTATCCAACATGCATCTAGTGTATTAAGTTCATGGAAAAATGGAGTAATGCAATAAGAACGATGACATGGTGTAGACAAGATCTGTTTATCTATTGCGTAGATATATATCCCATCTTTTTATCCTTAGTAGCAATGATACATACGTGTCGGTTCCCTTTTCTGTCACTGGGATCAAGCACCGTAAGATCAAACCCACTACCGGGCACCTCTTCCCATTGCAATATACATATATCAAGTTGGCCAAAAAACCCAAATATCAGAGAAGAAATACGGGGCTATAAGAGATCATGCATACAAGAGATCAAAGAAACTCAAATAACTTTCATGGATATAAAAATATATGACTAATCATAAACTCAAAGTTCATCAGATCCCAACAACCACACCGCAAAAGAGTTACATCATATGGATCTCCAAGAGACCATTGTATTGAGAATCAAGAGAGAGAGAGAGATGAAGCCATCTAGCTACTAACTATGGACCCAGAGGTCTACAAAGAAGTACTCACGCATCATCGAGAGGCACCAATGGAGGTGGTGAACCCCATCCGAGATGGTGTCTAGATTGGATCTGGTGCTTCTGGACTCTACGGCGGCTGGATGAATATTTTGTTGACTCTCCTAGGGTTTTGGGAATATTTGGGTATTTATAGAGCAAAGAGGCAGTCCTGGGGGGCACCCGAGGTGGGCACAACCCTCCAGGGCGCGCCTGGGCTTCCTAGCGCACTCTGGTGGGTTGTCCCCTCCTCGTGACTCTCCCAGGCGCTACCAGGGCCCAACATGTTCCTTCTGGTCCATAAAAAATCTCCGTAAAGTTTTGTGGCATTTGGACTCCATCTGATATTGATTTTCTGTGATGTAAAAAACACGGGAAAAACAGGAACTGGCACTTGGCACTATGTCAATAGCTTAGTACCAAAAAATGATATAAAATGACTATAAACTGATTATAAAACATCCAGATTGATAATATAACAGCATGGAACAATCAAAAATTATAGATACATTGGAGACCTATCAGCATCCCCAAGCTTAACTCCTACTCGTCCTCGAGTAGGTAAGTGATAAAACAGAATTTTAGATGTGGAGTGCTGCCTATGATGTCATATCATATTCTTTTCTTTATAGCATGGACAATTGGAATTTTTATGAGATTCAAAGCAATAGTCTAGTTTTGACATAATAAATTAGATACTCAAGCATATCAACTAGCAACCATGTCTTTCAAAATATCAATGCTAAAATAAGTTATCCCTACAAAATCATATAGTCTTGTCATGCTCAGTCTTCATAACACAAAGTATTTATCATGCACAACCCCGATGACAAGCCGAGCAATTGGTTCGTACTTTTTAACATGCTTCAGCTTTTTCAACTCTTACGCAATACATGAGCACAAGCCATGGATATAGCACTATGGGTGGAATAGATGAAAGAACATGCGGTGCCCCCATGTTTGGTTTTGGTAATTGATGACAATCTCTATGGACTAATGGTTTCCTTGAGTTATATTTGAAGGTTTTGTCCATAGGCTTTTGTTGGAGTACATGTGTTGGTTTTAAGGAGAGTTTGTGTCGACCAAGGTGCTATTCAAGGAATTATCCAAAGATTGGTCATTTGAGAATTGAGCTTATTGCAAGCATGTCTTGAAGAAGAAGATTGTGTGATCATTCATGTTTACCTTCAAGACATCATCCAAACAAAGAGAGTTGGAAAGATTCAAGGTTGATCAAGACTAAGTCAAGAGTGAATCAAGTTGATCAACTCACAAAGAGTAGAAGATGTACCGAGAGGGATGAAGTGATCCCATGGTATGGTAAGCATTGTCCATTGCACTTTGTGTACTAACCATGGTCTATGTGAGATTCTATGTGGGGTTAGGTACGTGTCCCTGGGCTTGCGTCAAGAGGATGATATCATACAACCCATGGGAAGGATGACATCAAGTGGTGATCGTCATCAAGATTGCCGTGTGCAATTTCAAGTGGAGAATCACGAAGAGATAAAGTGCTTGAAGATGCCATCCATTGTGGTGTCAATGGACTTGTGAAGATGTGCCAAAGAGTGGCTCACCCATAGTGGAGTATGGGGGAGCAATCATCTAGTCTTCATCGACCCAACGCAATCAAGAAAGGTGGTCCATCTTGAGGAGGACAAGATCATCATCATCTAACTCAAGTGGATCACGTGCAAGGCAAAGGTTTGACCTTGATAGGTTTTCTATTTTACCAGTCTCATGGTGGTAGTTGGGAGACCGGGTTATAGGATCGATAGCCGTACTATCAAGGGGGGCTCTCAAGTGAGTAGCTTGATCGTATCGCTCGTCAAGAGCTCAAACCATTGCATCCTTGCATCATGTTTCTTGGTTCTTGTTTGGTTCTCTTTGTGATTCTTATAGCCTATGGTCATCTTGATGACAAGCTTGAGTCCATCGAAAACGGAGTTCGCATGTGTCTTCTATGATGTTTTCGGTGTTGTAGGTTTTACCGGTCTTATCCGAGGAAGGGTCCTCACCATTTTCTTATGGGACTTTTCTAATTTGCTTCTTACTGATATTTCTTTCAATATTGTGTTAGCCCTGGTCGCTAGCTTTCCAACAAACTTGGTTTCATCGAATTCGGAGTCTGTTTGCAAAAGTTGTGGCAGTTTTGGTGTTCTGAAAAGGCTGCAGCGGTACTACCGCGAATTGGAGCGGATGTAATTTTTTACTACCGCTCCAGAGCAATACTACCGCGGCTCCTACAGCGGTAGTACCGCTCCGGCGGTTCTTCTGGCCTTTTGCCTCCTCGCTGTTGTTTTTCAAAGGGGTACTTCCGCCCTAGCGGTAGTACCGCTCTATGCGGGCTGTGAGCATAACGGTTGGTTTTTCCCCACCTATAAAAGGGGGTCTTATTCCCCAATGTACCTAATCCTTTTAGCTTGTGTTCTTCCCCCATTGTTAACCTTCTTCGAGCTTGCTAACTCTCAATCCCTCCAATGATTCTTGCTAGTTCTTGAGGGAAAAGAGAGAGGAGATCTAGATCCACGTTTCCACCAATCACTTTCTCCTCTAAGTGAGGGGAACCCCTTGGATCTAGATCTTGGAGTTCTTCATGTTCTTCTTTCGTTCTTCCTCTCATTTTCTTCCCTAGCATTAGTTGATTTGGTGGGATTGGGAGAGAAGGACTTGGGCACTCCGTGTGCCCTTGCCATTGCATTTGGTGCATCGGTTTGAGTTCTCCACGGTGATACGTGGAAGTGAAGTTTGAGAAGCTTATTACTCTTGGGTGTTTGGGAACCCTAGAGCTTGTTCCTCTTGGGTGCCTTGGCACCCTAGATGGTTGGTGGTGTTCGGAGCTCAATCACTGTGGTGTAAAGCTCCGGGCAAGCATCGGGGTCTCCAATTAGGTTGTGGAGATCGCCCCGAGCAATTTGACGGGTACCGGTGACCGCCCCCAAGGGTTGCCAAAGTGTATGGGTTCGGTGACCGCCCCCAAGGGTTGCCATTTGTACGGGTTCGCTGACCGCCCTCAAGGGTCCCTTAGTGGAATCACGGCATCTTGCATTGCGCGAGGGCGTGAGGAGATTACGGTGGCCCTAGTGGCTTCTTGGGGAGCATTGTGCCTCCACACCGCTCCAAACGGAGATTAGCATCCGCAAGGGTGTGAACTTCGGGATACATCGTCGTCTCCGCGTGCCTCGGTTATCTCTTACCCGAGCTCTTTACTTATGCGCTTTACCTTGTGATAGCCATATTGTTTCTTGTCATATATCTTGCTATCACCTAGTAGTTTATCTTGCTTAGCATAAGTTGTTGGTGCAGATAGGTGAGCCTAGTTGTTGTAGGTTTTGTGCTTGACAAATTAACCGCTAGGTTTATTCCACATTTGTTCAAGCCTAAACCGTAATTATTTTTAAAGCGCCTATTCACCCCCCTCTAGGCGACATTCACGATCTTTCAATAGAGTACGATGATAGGGGTAAATATAGAGAAGACAAAAAAGTAAGAAAGTCTCACATCGATGCGGCTAACCAACGGGCTATGGAGATGCCCATCAATCGATATCAATGTGAGGAGTAGGGATTGCCGTGCAACGTATGCACTAAGATCTATAAGTGTATGAAAGCTCAATAGGAAAACTAAGTGGGTGTGCATCTAATCCTATAATGAAAAATTCCCACTAGTATATGAAAGTGACAACATAGGAGACTCTCCGTATGAAAAACATGGTGCTACTTTGAAGCACAAGTGTGGTAAAGGATACTAGCAATGCCCCTTCTCTCTTTGTTTATTATTACTATTTTTCTTTTTCTTTCTTTTTTCTTTTTTTCTTTATTTTTTCTCTCATTGTCCAGAGTCTCATCCTGACTTGTGGGGGAATCATAGTCTCCATCATCCTTTCCTCACTGGGTCACTGCTCTAAAATTGAATAATGATGATAATCACACTTCTATTTACTTATAACTCAAAAGAAAGAAAAATTACAACTCGATACCTATGACAAAATATGACTCTATATAAATGCCTCTGGCATGTACCAGGATGTGCAATGATCTAGTGTAACATGTATGAGAAATGTTGAATGGTGGCTGAGCCACAAACACTATGTCAGCTATATGATCATGCAAAGCAATATGACAATGAATGCTCAAGTCATCAAACGGAAACGGTGGAAGTTGCATGGCAATATATCTCGGAATGGCCATGGAAAAGCCATAATAGGTAGGTATGGTGGCTGTTTTGAGGAAGATATAATGAGGCTTATGTGTGATAGAGCTTATCATATCACGGGGTTTGGATGCACCTGCGAAGTTTGCACCACGTCTCAATGTGAGAAAGGGCAATGCACGGTACCGTAAAGGCTAGCAAATTGCGAAAAGGTAAGAGTGCGTATAATCCATGGACTCCATTAGTCATAAAGAACTCATATACTTATTGCAAAAGTTTATTAGCCCTCGAAGCAAAGTACTACTACACATGCCCCTAGAGGGATAGATTGGTAGGAAAAGACCATCTCTCGTCCCTGACCGCCACTCATAAGGAAGACAATAAAAAATAAATCATGCTCCAACATCATAGCATAACGAGAAACTACACGTGCATGCTTCGGGAATCACAAACCTTAACACCAATATTCCTACTAGAGCATAATTACTCATCAACATAACTCACATCATCATATCTCAAAACTATTACTAAGAATCAAGTTTATTTTGTCCAATGATCTTCATGAAAATTTTGAAAAAGCATCAAGTGTTGATGGTTGACAGGACCACTAGTTTCCAGTAAAAGGGCAAGGGAAAGAAAGGGAACTTCAAGAAGAATGGCAAGCAAGTTGCCACTCCCATGAAGAAGCCCAAAGCTAGACCCAATCCTGAAACTGAGTGCTTCTACTGCAAAAGAAATGGTCACTGGAAGTGGAACTGCCCTAGATACTTGGCGGATAAGAAGGATGGCAAAGTGAACAAAGGTATATTTGATATACATGTTATTGATGTGTACTTTACTAGTGTTTATAGCAAACCCCTCGGTATTTGATACTAGTTCAGTTGCTCAGAGTAGTAACTCAAAATGGGAGTTGGAAAATAAACAAAGACTAGTTAAGGGCGAGGTGATGTTGTGAGTTGGCAGTGATTCCAAGGTTGATAAGATCACCATCGCACACTCCCTTTACCTTAGGGATTAGTGTTGAACCTAAAATAAATGTTATTTGGTGTTTGCGTAAAGCATAATATGATTGTATCATGTTTATTGCAATATAGCTATTCATTTAAGTCAAGGATAATTGTTATTCTGTTTACATGAATAAAACACCCAAGGTGAATGGTTTATTGAATCTCGATTGTAGTAATACACATATTCATAATATTGAAGCCAAAAGATGCAAAGTTAATAATGATAGTGCAACTTATATGCGACACTGATGTTTAGGTCATATTGGTGTAAAGCGCATGAAGAAACTCCATGCTGATGGGCTTTTGGAATCACTTGATTATGAATCATTTGATGCTTGCGAACCATGCCTCATAGGCAAGATGACTAAAACTCCGTTCTCCGGAACAATGGAGCAAGCAACTGACTTATTGGAAATAATACATACTGATGTATGCAATCTGATGAGTGTTGAGGCTCGCGGCGGGTATCGTTATTTTCTGATCTTCACAGATGATTTGAGCAGATATGGGTATATCTACTTGATGAAACATAAGTCTGAGACATTTGAAAAGTTCAAAGAATTTCAGAGTGAAGTGGAAACTCATCATAACAAGAAAATAAAGTTTCTGCGATCTAATCATGGACGAGAATATTTGAGTTACGAGTTTGGTCTTCATTTGAAGCAATGTGGAATAGTTTCGCAACTCACGCCACCTGGAACACCACAGCGTAATGGTGTGTCCGAACGTCATAACCGTACTTTATTAGATATGGTGCAATCTATGATGTCTCTTACCAATTTATCACTATCGTTTTGGGGTTATGCATTAGAGACAACTGCATTCACATTAAATAGGGCACCATCTAAATCCATTGAGACGACACCATATGAACTGTGGTTTAGCAAGAAACCTAAGCTGTCATTTTAAAGTTTGGGGCTATGATGCTTATGTGAACAAGTTTCAACCTGATAAGCTCGAACCCAAATCGGAGAAATGCGTCTTCATAGGATACCCAAAGGAAACTGTTGGGTACACCTTCTATCACAGATCCGAAGGCAAGATATTCGTTGCTAAGAATGGATCCTTTCTAGAGAAGAAGTTTCTCTCGAAATAAGTGATTGGGAGGAAGTAAAACTTGATGAGGTAATTGTACCTTCTCCCTAATTGGAAAGTAGTTCACCACAAAATTAGTTATAGTGATTCCTACACCAATTAGGGAGGAAGTTAATGATGATGATCACGAAACTTCAGATCAAGTTACTACCGAACCTCGTAGGTCAACTAGAATACGTTCCGCACCAGAGTGGTACGGTAATCCTGTTCTGGAGGTCAAGTTACTTGACCACGATGAACCTACGAACTATGAGGAAGTGATGATGAGCCCAGATTCCATGAAATGGCTTGAAGCCATGAAATCTGAATGAGATCCATGTATTAGAACAAAGTATGGACTTCGATTGACTTTCCCGTTGATCGGTGAGCCATTAAGAATAAATGGATTTTCAAGAGGAAGACAGACACTAATAGTAGTGTTACTACCTACAAAGCTTGAATTGTCGCAAAAGGTTTTCAACAAGTTCAAGATGTTGACTACGATGAGATTTTCTCACTCGTACAGATGCTTGAGTCTGTCTGAATCATGTTAGCAATTGCCACATTTTATGAAATCTGGCAAATGGATGTCAAAACTGCATTCCTTAATGGATTTCTTAAAGAAGAGTTGTATATGAAGCAACAAGAAGGTTTTGTCAATCCTAAAGGTGCTAACAAAGTGTGCAAGATCCAGCGATCCATCTATGGACTGGTGCAAGCATCTTGGAGTTGGAATATATACTTTGATAAAGTGATCAAAGCATATGGTTTTATACAGACTTGCGGTGGAGCCTGTATTTACAAGAAAGTGAGTGGGAGAACTACAACATTTCTGATAAGTATATGTGAATGACATATTGTTGATCGGAAATAGTGTAGAATTTTCTGGAAAGCATAAAGATGTGTTTGAAAAGAGTTTTTGAAAGAAAGACCTCGATGAAGCTACTTACATATTGAGCATCAAGATCTATAGAGATAGATCAAGACGCTTGATATATTTTCAATGAGTACGTACCTTGACAAGATTTTGAAGTAGTTCAAAATGTAAAAGCCAAAGAAGGAGTTCTTGCCTGTGTTGCAAGGTGTGAAGTTGAGTAAAGACTCAAAACCCGACCACGGCAGAAAATAGAAAGAGAATGGAAAGTCATTCCCTATGCCTCAGTCATAGGTTCTATAAAGTATGCTATGTTGTGTACCAGTCCTATTGCATACCTTAGCATGATTCTGGCAAGGGAGTACAATAGTGATCTAGGAGTAGATCACTGGACAACGGTCAAATTATCCTTAGAGGACTAAGGAAATATTTCCCGGTTATGGAGGTGATAAAAGAGTTCGTCGTAAAGAGTTACGTTGCTGCAAGCTTTTTACATTGATCTAGATGACTCTAAGTCTCGATATGGATACATATTGAAAGTGGGAGCAATTAGCTAGATTAGCTCCGTGCAGAGTATTGTAGACATAGAAATTTGTGAAATACATACACATCTGAATGTTGTAGACCTCTAGACTAAACTTCTCTCACAAGCAAAACATGATCACTCTTTGGGTATTAATCACATAGCGATGTGAACTAGATTATTGACTCTAGTAAACCCTTTGGGTATTAGTCACATGAAGATGTGAACTAATCACATAAAGATGTGTACTATTGGTGTGAAAACACATGACGATGTGAACTAGATTATTGACTCTAGTGCAAGTGGGAGACTGAAGGAAATATGCCCTAGAGGCAATAATAAAGTTGTTATTTATATTTCCTGATATCATGATAAATGTTTATTATTCATGCTAAAATTGTATTAACCGGAAACTTAGTACATGTGTGAATACATAGACAGACAGAGTGTCACTAGTTTGCCTCTACTTGACTAGCTCGTTGAATCAACGATGGTTATGTTTCCTAACCATAGACATGAGTTGTCATTTGATTAACAGGATCACATCATTAGAGAATGATGTGATTGACTTGACCCATCCGTTAGCTTAGCATGATGATCGTTTAGTTTGTTTCTATTGCTTTCTCCATAACTTATACATGTTCCTATGACTATGAGATCATGCAACTCCCAAATACCGGAGGAACACTTTGTTTGCTACCAAACATCACAACGTAACTGGGTGATTATAAAGGTGCTCTACAGGTGTCTCCAATGGTGTTTGTTGAGTTGGCATAGATCGAGATTAGGATTTGTCACTCCGAGTATCGGAGAGCTATCTCTGGGCCCTCTCGGTAATGCACATCACTATAAGCCTTGCAAGCATTATGACTAATGAATTAGTTGCGGGATGATGCATTACGGAACGAGTAAAGAGACTTGCCGGTAACGAGATGGAACTAGGTATTGAGATACCGACGATCGAATCTCGGGCAAGTAACATACCGATGACAAAGGGAACAACGTATGTTGTTATGAGGTTTGACCGATAAAGATCTTCGTAGAATATGTAGGAACCAATATGAGCATCCAGGTTCCGCTATTGGTTATTGACTGGAGAGGAGTCTCGGTCATGTCTACATAGTTCTCGAACCCGTAGGTTTCGCACGCTTAACGTTTGATAACGATCGGTATTATGAGTTTATGTGTTTTGATGTGCCGAAGGTAGTTCGGAGTCCCGGATTTGATCACGGACATGACGAGGAGTCTCGAAATGGTCGAGACGTAAAGATCGATATATTGGAAGCCTATATTTGGACATCGGAATGGTTCTGAGTGGTTTCGGCATTTTTCCGGAGTACCGGGAGGTTACCGGACCCCCCTGGGGAGTATATGGGCCTTATTGGGCTTTAGTGGAATTGAGGAGAGGGAAGGGAAAAGGCGGCTGCTAGGCGCCATCCGGATGCGGGAAGTAAAACAACACCCACCTCAGGAGCCCTTGGATTAAACGCTTGTCAGCCGCATGATTAATCGTCAACTTTTGTTCGCGTGAGTCCGTTCACACCTCACGTGGGCATCCGTCATGGAGTAGCTAGAAAATGCGTTCACACCTCCATGGCATCGGCCCTGGTAGTAATTAGTCTGTACATAGTTAACCCTGCATGCACGCATGCATCTCATGCCACCAACGCAGCAGCCACACTCTTGGCGTTGGCTGCAACGAATCAACAATGGAGGAGAACCTTGGAGCATTGATGTCCTACCTGCAATCGACATGCAGCAACGCGCAATTTTGGAAGTGAAATTACAACCGCCGTTGTAGCGTCACGAGCTGCTTCAAAGACCTACGCGCCAGAGTACTTCTGCGTACGATGACTGATGCACTCCGAAAAAGATGCTGCTGCGAGGGTCGGCTGGCTGCTACGGGCGTCACTGTGAGGCCGCGAGGCAGTGTTGCCATGTTGGGCGTCGGTCTTTGCAGTATCCAACTGCGAAAATGGTTGTGACGATGATATGAGGTGTGCTGCGACGGCCCAGGCGATGACGCGACGACATACTTCGAATGCTTGTGATGTGTTGCGACGACATCATGTCCTCTTCAAGGATGTTGGGGTGGCTTGCTTCGACCGCTGCATTGATGGAGTGGGGCGTGTTGTGACACTCGGCGTTAACACAACTACATGCTTTGAAGTTATGCTATGAGGTGTGCTGCAATGGCTCCGGCGATGGCGCGATGACATGCTTTGAACGCTTGTGGTTTCTTGCCACGACATCATGTCTTCTTCAAAGATGTTGTGGCGGCTTGCTTTGACCGTGGCATCGATGCTACGGGGCATGTTGTGACACTCGGCGTTAGCACAACGACATGCTTTGAACACCCGTGGCGGGCTTCGATGGCTGCGACAATGTCGTGGCGACATGCTTCAATGGCCTAAATGATGCTATTAGGCATGCTGCAGCGGCCGTGACAATGACACGACGACATGCTTTGAATGACCATTGTATGCTTTGATGGCCGCGATGGTACGCTTCGACGGCCACAGCGATATGATGTCATGCTTCGAACAGTCACGGTGATCTGCAACGTCATGCTTTGACAACCGCAACAATGTTACGAGGGAGGCCTGGCTACTTCTATGATGCTTCAATGGCATGTTCACGGACGTGGCACTGTTTTGTCGAAGGACATGGCTGCTTCAATGATGGTGTGACGACGTGCTTCGACGGCTGAGCAACGACAATAGCGGCCCGGCTACCCGGTGATGCTGCAATAGTGTGCTTCGAAGACGGCGGCGGCGGCGGCGAACACACTACATCTGAAAGCAACCTTTGACTCCATGAGCTTGCTAGTACCAAATCACCCATACCCACATTCAACGTCCAGAACTATTTCTACCAAGTGACGATCGGACGGCGCCTTGGACTACCTTGGATCAGCTCACGACTACAGATAACTAAAGATGGTCACGACCTTTTTTTGCATGGAAGATGGTCACGACCTGCGCGCCAACTGAAGAAGCCAAAGTAGCTATGTACTACAAGTTAGGAAACTGACGAAGGGTGGGATACCTTCGCGCGTGGTCACACGTACGCGCTCTGCGCCACATGATGGCATGGGATCTGGCGGTGCTGGACACAGATGACGAACGCGGGAAATCATCCGGCTGCTTTTAAGCGTTTTCCAAGGGAAAAGAGGGAGGTGCGCCCCCCAAGCCCAATCCAAATTGGGAGGGGGGCCGGCCCCCCTTTCCTTCCTCCCTGTCTCCTCCTTCCTTCCTCTCCTACTCCTACTTGGAAGGGGGGAATCATACTCCCGGAGGGAGTAGGACTCCCTTAGGGCACGCCATAGAGAGGGCCGGCCCTCCCCCTTCTCCACTCCTTTATATACGGGGGAGGGGGCACCCCATGGACACACAAGTTGATCATTGATCTTTAGTAGTGTGCGGTGCCCCCCTCCACCATAATCCACCTTGGTAATATCGTAGTGGTGCTTAGGCGAAGCCCTGTTCCGGTAGCAACATCATCACCGTCATCACACCGTCGTGCTGACGAAGCTCTTCCTCGAAGCTCTACTGGATTGTGAGTTCGCGGGACGTCACCGAGCCGAATGTGTGTAGATCTCGGAGGTACCATACCTTCGGTGCTAGATCGGTCGATCGTGAAGACATACGACTACATCAACCGCGTTGTCATAACGCTTCCGCTTACGGTCTACGAGGGTACATAGACAATACTCTCCCCTCTTGTTGTTATGCATCACCATGATCTTGAGTGTGCGTAGGATTTTTTTTTGAAATTACTGTGTTCCCCAATAGAGGTTCATCCAGTTGCCGCATCCAAGCCCCGTGCCAGGATACGAGACGTGTTCTGTTGGCATCCTGCTTCATCCTTTCATAGTATGGGTCGATGATGGCCGAGGCGAGTTCAACCATGGAGTCCTTCTTCGTGCTGCCCTAGACCCTGTAGTGCTCACGGATTTCAACAAGGTTCTGGCAGGCCAAGCCCGTAACACTGAGCGCTTTTACATCATCGGTGGTTTCCACCATGGAGAACTTGTAGTAGGTGCTGTTGACAAACATGGTGAAACGGTCGCAAGGCTCTGTGGCCATGCAGTAGTGGTAGATGAGGACATTATGGCACACGCACAACTGGGCAACGGCAACCATCTGATCTATGTTGGGATGACTGGCGGTGTACTGGAGGTCGATGTCGACCACCTTGTACTTGTCTCGAGCAAGCAACTGCTCAACAGTGTTGATGTAGTCGTCCACCACGGTCGGGTCGATGGTGTACACCATTGAGAGATTCGTCTCCCTCGCATGGGTCTCCACTTTATTCTCGCCAAACTCCATTGGAGTGCCGCTAGACATCCCTTCTCTATGTGTCGTCGTGGATGTGCTTGTTGTGTTGTGGGGCGCGATCAAAAGGTTGAAGAGACCAAGGTTATAATGACTGTGGGAATTAAAGGGGAAGCCAGGCGGCCTGGAATATCGGCACGCCCTAATGGCAGTTCTAATTTACAACGCGTAACTCCATCATGCCACACGTAACTGCATCGCATGTCAACGCGTATGGCGCAACCGCATGCATATGGGGCCCCCGGCGTGATTGTGTGCAGGCCCAACCGCTGGCAAAGGGCGCGTGGAGGGACGCGAGCAGAGCACTGCATGGCCGCCTCAACGGAGAGCACCATATATATGCATATAGCAGTTGAACATGCAAGGAAAAGCTGTCCACAAGCCGAGCGCGCTGACGGACGCGGGCAGAGCGCTCTGACGAACGCGAGTAGAGCATGCTGCGATGCCTAACGATGAGCAGAGCTTGCCGAGGGATGCGAGCAGAGGCCAACACAGTGATATGTGGCAAATAAGACAAACTGTGGGCAAACGCTTGCTGGTATATAACCGTTTGCGATTCATGAATTCACCGCTAATAGGTTACCTAGTGCGGTCCGTGTGTGTTGTCATATGCTCTGTCTGCAGAACATCTATGCTCTGTGTACAGAAGAACACCATATATACTTGTAACATGACATGATTGCAATACCAAATTAAACATCCAATTACGTTATATAACAAATACCATAAATATTGCAAGGTTCAAATTCAAAGATTACAATGCCCAAATTCAAACATTGCAAACCTCATCATTTTTGCAAAGTGATCAGCCGCTCGCAACTCATGTATGGGTTTGACACAATGACTTCCAATTGCTCTGTCATATGCTCTTCCAATACGAAGTTTAGATTTTTGGAGCCTCTTCCATTCTGCAGTACCTGCCGGCTCTGATCAACATACCATTCATCTTTCCTAGTTAAATGCGTGTTCAACCTCAGTACACTCAGCACCCTTGGTCTAGCAAGAAAGAACCTGGCGAGTGTAATATCCGGTAAGGTCCCTCGGTAGGAGTTCAAAGTAATATGTGGGAGATGCAGATCCAAGCATTCGATGTGATTGTCGTTATAAATATTATCCACCTCCGGGCCTATTATTATCTGCAAAAGAAGAGAACATGTTAGTGCCTACATGCAGTTTTGAACACTACTACATGACTATTTGGTTTGCAGGATTTGTAAAATGCGCCAACGTGCCATTGATGTCTACCACACAACCTTCTTCTTGTAGACATTGTTGGGCCTCCAAGTGCAGAGGTTTGTAGGACAGTAGCAAATTTCCCTCAAGTGAATGACCTAAGGTTTATCAATCCGTAGGAGGCGTAGGATGAAGATGATCTCTCTCAAGCAACCCTGCAACCAAATAACAAAGAGTCTCTTGTGTCCCCAACACACCCAATACAATGGTAAATTGTATAGGTGCACTAGTTCGGCGAAGAGATGGTGATACAAGTGCGATATGGATAGTAGATAATAGTTTTTGTAATCTCAAAATATAAAAACAGCAAGGTAACTAATGATAAAAGTGAGCGTAAACGGTATTGCAATGTGTGGAAATAAGGCCTAGGGTTCATACTTTCGCTAGTGTAAGTTACCTCAACAACAATATCATAATTGGATCACATAACTATCCCTCAACATGCAACAAAGAGTCACTCCAAAGTCAGTAATAGCGGAGAACGAACGAAGAGATTATGGTAGGGTACGAAACCACCTCAAAGTTATTCTTTCCAATCAATCCGTTGGGCTATTCCTATAACTGTCACAAAAAGCCCTAGAGTTCGTACTAGAATAACACCTTAAGACACAAATCAACCAAAACCCTAATGTCACCTAGATACTCCAATGTCACCTCAAGTATCCGTGGGTATGATTATACAATGTGCATCACACAATCTCAGATTCATCCATTCAACCAACACAAAGGACCTCAAAGAGTGCCCCAAAGTTCTACCAGAGAATCACGACGAAAACGTGTGCCAACCCCTATGCATAGGTTCATGGGCGGAACCCGCAAGTTGATCACCAAAACATACATCAAGTGAATCACGTGGTATCCCATTATCACCACAGATACGCATGACAAGACATACATCAAGTGTTCTCAAATCTTTAAAGACTCAATCCGATAAGATAACTTCAAAGGGGAAACTCAATTCATTACAAGAGAGTAGAGGGGGAGGAGAAACATAAGATCCAACTATAATAGCAAAACTCGCGATACATCAAGATCATGCCAAATCAAGAACACGAGAGAGAGATCAAACACATAGCTACTGGTACATACCCTTAGCCCCGAGGGAGAACTACTCCATCCTCGTCATGGAGAGCACCGGGATGATGAAGATGGCCACCGGAGAAGGATTGCCCCCTCCGGCAGGGTGCCGGAACGGGTCTAGATTGGCTTTCGGTGGCTACGGAGGCTGTTGGCGGCGGAACTCCCGATCTATTGTCTGTTCTGGAAGTTTTAGGATACGTAGGTATATATGGGTGCAGGAAGTACGTCGGTGGAGCTTCGGGGGCCCCACGAGGCAGGGGGCGCGCCCCCACCCTCGTGGGCACCTCCCTTCTCTCCTGACATGGGGTCCAAGTCCATCCGGTAGCTTTCCTTCCAAAAATAACTTCTCCAGTTGATTTCATTCCGTTTCGACTCCGTTTGATATTCCTTTTCTTCGAAACACTGAAATAGGCAAAAAAACAGCAAATCTGGGCCGGGCCTCCGGTTAATACGTCAGTCCAAAAAATAATATAAAAGTGGATAATAAAGCCCAATATTGCCCAAAACAGTAGATAACTTAGGATGGAGCAATCAAAAATTATAGATACATTGGAGATGTATCAAGCATCCCCAAGCTTAATTCCTGCTCGTCCTCGAGTAGGTAAATGATAAAAGAAAGAATTTTTGATGTGGAATGCTAGTTGGCATAATTTCAATGCAATTCTTCTTAATTGTGGCATGAATATTCAGATCAGAAAGATTCAAGACAAAAGTTCATATTGACATAAAAATGATAATACTTGAAGCATACTAACTAAGCAATGGGCTATGGAGATGCCCATTGATTGATGTTAATGCAAGGAGCAGGGATTGCCATGCAATGGATGCACTAGAGCTATAAATGTATGAAAGCTCAACAAAAGAAACTAGTTGGTGTGCATCCAACTTGCTTGCTCACGAAGACCTAGGGCACTTGAGGAGGCCCATTGTTGGAATATACAAGCCAAGTTCTATAATGAAAAATTCCCACTAGTATATGAAAGTGATAACATGAGAGACTCTCTACTAGGAAGATTATGGTGCTACTTTGAAGCACAACTGTGGTAAAAGGATAGTAACATTGTCCCTTCTCTCTTTTTCTCTCATTTTTTGGGCCTTTTCTTTTTTATGGCCTTTTTTTATTCCTCACTTGGGACAATGCTCTAATAATGATGATCATCACACTTCTATTTATTTACAACTCAATGATTACAACTCGATACTAGAACAAAGATGACTCTATATGAATGCCTCCGGCGGTGTACCGGGATATGCAATGAACCAAGAGTGACATGTATGAAAGAATTATGAACGGTGGCTTTGCCACAAATACTATGTAAAGTACATGATCATGCTAAGCAATATGACAATGATGAACGTGTCATGATAAACAGGATGGTGGAAAGTTGCATGGCAATATAACTCAGAATGGCTATGGAAATGCCATAATAGGTAGGTATGGTGGCTGTTTTGAGGAAGATATAAGGAGGTTTATGTGTGAAAGAGCATATCATATCACGGGGTTTGGATGCACCGGCGAAGTTTACGCCAACTCTCAATGTGAGAAAGGGCAATGCACGGTACCGAAGAGGCTAGCAAGGATGGAAGGGTGAGAGTGCGTATAATCCATGGACTCAACATTAGTCATAAAGAACTCACATACTTATTGCAAAAATCTACAAGTCATCAAAAACCTCGGCACTACGCGCATGCTCCTAGGGGGATAGATTGGTAGGAAAAGACCATCGCTCGTCCCCGCCCGCCACTCATAAGGAGGACAATCAAATAATACCTCATGTTTCAAATTTGTTACACAACGTTTACCATACGTGCATGCTACGGGACTTGCAAACTGCAGCACAATCATTTCTCAATTTCACAACTACTCAACTAGCATGACTTTGATATTATTACCCCCATATCTCAAAACAATCATCAAGCATCAAACTTCTCTTAGTATTCAACACACTCATAAGAAAGTTTTATTATTCTTGAATACCTAGCATATTAGGATTTTAAGCAAATTACCATGCTATTAAGACTCTCAAAATAATCTAAGTGAAGCATGAGAGTTCATCTATTTCTTCAAAATAAAACTACCACCATGCTCTAATAGATATAAGTGAAGCACTAGAGCAAATGACAAACTACTCCGAAAGATATAAGTGAAGATCAATGAGTAGTTGAATAATTATGCAACTATGTGAAGACTCTCTAACATTTAATAATTTCAGATCTTGGTATTTTATTCAAACAGCAAGCAAAGCAAAATAAAATGACATTCTAAGAATGGCAAACATCATGTGAAGAAGCAAAAACTTAGGATCAACCGAAACTAACCGATAGTTGTTGAAGAAGAAAGGTGGGATGCCAACCGGGGCATCCCCAAGCTTAGATGCTTGAGACTTCTTGAAATATTATCTTGGGATGCCTTGGGCATCCCCAAGCTTGAGCTTTTGTGTCTCCTTAATTCCTCTCATATCACGGTCTCCCTAAATCTCAAAAGCTTCATCCACACAAAACTCAACAAGGACTCGTGAGATAAGTTAGTATAAACCATTGCAAAAACCTTATCATACTCTACTGTAGAAAATCACTAAAATTATTATTCAACATTGCATACTAAATGCCTCTGCATATTTAATAGTCCTATCCTCAAATAGAATCATTAAAGAAGCAAACATATGCAAACAATGCAAACATAACAGCAATCTGCCTAAACAGGATAGTCTGTAAAGAATGCTGCAACATCCATACTTCCCTAGCTCCAAAAATTATGAAAGAAAATTCCCACTGTAGTAAATTTATCAGATCTTAATATGCAAAAGGTTTCAACATTTTATCACATTCTGACTTTTCTAGGGAATTATTGCAACAGCGGTAAACTTTCAGTTTTCAAACAGCAACATGTATACTTGTAACATAGGCATAGTAAAGGCTATCAATGCCAATTTTATTGAAATAAAAGATGCAAAACATTGTCCTAAATAACAGAAATAAAATCCTAACAAAATAAATTGACGCTTCAAGCAAAACACATATCATGTGGCGAATAAAAATATAGCTCTAAGTAAAGTTACCGATGAATGAAGACGAAAGAGGGGATGCCTTCCGGGGCATCCCCAAGCTTAGGCTCTTGGTTGTCCTTGAATATTACCTTGGGGTTCCTTGGGAATCCCCAAGATTAGGCTCTTACCACTCCTTGTTCCATAGTCCATCGAATCTTTACCCAAAACTTGAAAACTTCACAACACAAAACTTAACAGAAAACTCGTAAGCTCCATTAGCGAAAGTAAACAAAACACTACTTCAAGATACTGTAATGAACTCATTCTTTATTTATATTGGTGTTAAACCTAATTTATTCCAACTTCTCTATGGTTTATAAACTCTTTTACTAGCCATAGATTCATCAAAATAACTAAACAACACATGAAAAACAGAATCTGTCAAAAACAGAACGGTCTGTAGTAATCTGTAACTAACGCAAACTTCTGGAACCCCAAAAATTCTAAAATAAATTGCTGTACCTGAGGAATTTATCTACTAATCATCTTCAAAAATAATTAACTAAATAGCACTCTCCAACAAAAAATGGCAGCAATTCGCGTGAGCACTAAAGTTTCTGTTTTTTACAGCATGATCAACAAGACTTTCCCCAAGTCTTCCCAAAGGTTCTACTTGGCACAAACACTAATTAAAGACATAAAACCACATCTAAACAGAGACTAGATGAATTATTTATTACTAAACAGGAGCAAAAAGCAAGGAACAAAAATAAAGTTGGGTTGCCTCCCAACAAGCGCTATCGTTTAACGCCCCTAGCTAGGCATGATGATTTCAATGATGCTCACATAAAGGATAAGAATTGTAACATAAAGAGAGAATCTTGAAGAATATGAATAGCACATTTAAGTCTAACCCACTTCCTATCCATAGGGATTTTGTGAGCAAACAACTTGTGGGAACAAGAATCAACTAGCATAGGAAGGCAAAACAAGCATAACTTCAAAACTTTAAGCACATAGAGAGGAAACTTGATATTATTGCAATTCCTACAAGCATATGTTCCTCCCTCATAATAATTTTCAGTAGCATCATGAATGAATTCAACAATATAACCAGCACCTAAAGCATTCTTTTCATGATCTACAAGCATATAATTTTTATTACTCTCCACATAAGCAAAATTCTTCTCATGAATAATAGTGGGAGCAAACTCAACAAAATAACTATCATGTGATTGAAAATTAAGATCAAGATGACAAGTTTCATGGTTATCATTATTCTTTAAAGCATACGTGTCATCACAATAATCATCATAGATAGGAGGCATGCTTTCATCACAATAAATTTGCTCATCAAAACATGGGGGACAAAAAATATCATCTTCATCAAACATAGCTTCCCCAAGCTTGTGGCTTTGCATATCATTAGCATCATGGATATTCAAGGAATTCATACTAACAACATTGCAATCATTCTCATCATTCAAATATTTAGTGCCAAACATTTTATAGATTTCTTGTTCTAGCACTTGAGCACAATTATCCTTTCCATCATACTCACGAAAGATATTAAAAAGGTGAAGCATATGAGACAAACTCAATTCCATTTTTTGTTGTAATTTTATTTTATAAACTTAACTAGTGATAAAACAAGAAACTAAAAGACTCTATTGCAAGATCTAAAGATATACCTTCAAGAACTCACCTCCCTGGCAACGGCGCCAGAAAAGAGCTTGATGTCTACTACACAACCTTCTTCTTGTAGACGTTGTTGGGCCTCCAAGTGCAGACGTTTGTAGGACAGTAGCTAATTTCCCTCAAGTGAATGACCTAAGGTTTATCAATCTGTAGGAGGCGTAGGATGAAGATGGTCTCTCTCAAGCAACCCTGCAACCAAATAACAAAGAGTCTCTTGTGTCCCCAATACACCCAATACAATGGTAAATTGTATAGGTGCACTAGTTTGGCGAAGATATGGTGATACAAGTGCAATATGGATAGTAGATAATAGTTTTTGTAATCTGAAAATATAAAAACAGCAAGGTAACTAATGATAAAATTGAGAGTAAATGGTATTACAATGTGTGGAAATAAGGCCTAGGGTTCATACTTTTGCTAGTGTAAGTTCCCTCAACAATAATATCATAATTGGATCACATAACTATCCCTCAACATGCAACAAAGAGTCAATCCAAAGTCACTAATAGCGGAGAACGAACGAAGAGATTATGGTAGGGTACGAATCCACCTCAAAGTTATTCTTTCCAATCAATCTGTTGGGCTATTCCTATAAGTGTCACAAACAGCCCTAGAGTTCGTACTAGAATAACACCTTAAGACACAAATCAACCAAAACTCTAATGTCACCTATATACTCCAATGTCACCTCAAGTATCCGTGGGTATGATTATACGATATGCATCACACAATCTCAGATTCATCTATTCAACCAACACAAAGGACCTCAAAGAGTGCCCCAAAGTTCGACCGGAGAATCATGACGAAAACGTGTGCCAACCCCTATGCATAGGTTCATGGGCGGAACCCGCAAGTTGATCACCAAAACATACATCAAGTGAATCACGTGGTATCCCATTGTCACCACAGATACACACAGCAAGGCATACATCAAGTGTTCTCAAATCTTTAAAGACTCAATCCGATAAGATAACTTCAAATGGGAAACTCAATTCATTATAAGAGAGTAGAGGGGGAGGAGAAACATAAGATCCAACTATAATAGCAAAGCTCGTGATACATCAAGATCGTGCCAAATCAAGAACACGAGAGAGAGATCAAACACATAGCTACTGGTACATACCCTCAGCCCCGAGGGAGAACTACTCCCTCCTTGTCATGGAGAGCACCTGGATGATGAAGATGGCCACAGGAGAAGGATTGCCCCCTCCGGCAGGGTGCCGAACGGGTCTAGATTGGCTTTCGGTGGCTACAGAGGCTTCTGCCGGCGGAACTCCCGATCTATTGTCTGTTCTGGAAGTTTTAGGATATGTAGGTATATATGGGTGCAGGAAGTAAGTCGATGGAGCTTCGGGGGCCCCACGAGGCAGGGGGCGCGCCCTAGGGGGGGTGGGCGCACCCCCACCCTCGTGGGCACCTCCCTTCTCTCCTGACGTGGGGTCCAAGTCCATCCGGTAGCTTTCCTTCCAAAACTAACTTCTCCAGTTGATTTCGTTCCGTTTCGACTCTGTTTGATATTCCTTTTCTTCGAAACACTGAAATAGGCAAAAAAATAGCAAATCTGGGCTGGGCTTTCGGTTAATAGGTTAGTCCCAAAAATAATATAAAAGTGGATAATAAAGCCCAATATTGCCCAAAACAGTAGATAACTTAGCATGGAGCAATCAAAAAATTATAGATACGTTGGAGACGTATCAGCCATCTTCGATCTGACATGATTAACATGGGCATTTGATTACAATCTAGAAACATGTAGCCTTCTTCACAAGAGGTTTGATTGGATGAAGAATTCCCTAAGAAAACTAGTATAGATGAATCCAAAGGAGAAATGCTTATGGATTGTAACCATATGAATCAAGCAACCAATATGGGGTGGGAGTGTATGTCCTAAAATCCTTCAAAATTCCTTTAGAAATCGTAGTACATTGTCATTGTAAACTTGGGAAAAGGTGCAAAAAATTGAACTCCCTTATGGTTAACATTTAACAGGAAAGGAACATCACCTCGATATACAACTTCTTCAGGCACGGAAAGCATCTCAGGCAACTGACAACTTGGTCCTGGTTGGGGCCGACAGATTCTAGTGCCAAGACCTTCACTGTGCCCGAAATCTGGGTGAAGCTTTGCTGGATGACATACGAACATACATCTTCAAAACTAGAAATAATGTTGATAGCAATAAGGAGAGGTATAAGGCGACTGTTGTACCTGAAAGTAGTAGTATTTGACAGATGAGTAGCCCACCACTATCAATTTTGGCGCAGAAATGACATTGATTCTTGTTGGACCTTGTTGATCAACTACAAGTAATCTCTCAAGTGAAGGTGTGTCCTCAATGACCATATTGCGGTCCACCTTTTGTGATCTCTCGTTGCAGCACCGACAACACACATAAATAGTCCGGAGAGTCCTGGAGGTGATGTGGAAGGTACTCGACTAATTCATCACCTGAAGACGAAGGAACTCGAGTGCAGTACAGCCGCGGAGCAGGCACTCCATTTCATCCTTTGGGATGCGGATGACAACGAGCTTGAGGTGCTTCAGTCGTGCTAGAGAAAGAGTGGGCGCGCCATTAAGGGGGATGGCAGTTCATGAACTTGGCGAGGCGCAGCGTGGGCGCGAAGTGGAGCGCAGACGTTGGCAGTGAGTGCATATGCCCATCATTAAAACTGAGCTCCTCGAGCTGATCTATGGCGGGGGATCAGAATCGCTCGTATGGTGTTGTCTCAACGGATTTCTTGCTAAACCACAGTTCATATGGTGTCGTCTCAACGAATTTAGATGGTGCCCTATTTAACGTGAATGCAACTGTCTCTAATGCATAACCCCAAAAAGATAGTGATAAATTGGTAAGAGACATCATAGATTGCACCATATCTAATAAAGTACGGTTATGACGTTCGGACAAACCATTACATTGTGGTGTTCCAGGTGGCATGAGTTGCGAAACTATTCCACATTGTTTCAAATGAATACCAAACTCATAACTCAAATATTCACCTCCACGATCAGATCTTAGAAACTTTAATTTCTTGTTACGATGATTTTCCACTTCACTCTGAAATTCTTTGAACTTTTCAAATGTTTCAGACTTATGTTTCATCAAGTAGATATACCCATATTTGCTCAAATCATCTGTGAAGGTCAGAAAATAACGATACCCACCGCGAGCCTCAACACTCATCGAACCGCATACATCAGTATGTATGATTTCCAATAAGTCAGTTGCTCGCTCCATTGTTTCGGAGAATGGAGTCTTAGTCATCTTGCCCATGAGGCATGGTTCGCAGATTCATAATCAAGTGATTCCAAAATCCCATCAGCATGGAGTTTCTTCATGCGCTTTACACCAATATGGCTTAAACGGCACTACCACAAATAAGTTGCACTGTCATTATTAACTTTGCATCTTTTGGCTTCAATATTATGAATATGTGTATCACTACAATCGAGATTTAATAAAAATAGACCACTCATCAAGGGTGCATGGCCATAAAAGATATTACTCATATAAATAGAACAACCATTATTCTCTGATTTAAATGAATAACCGTCTCGCATTAAACAAGATCCAGATATAATTTTCATGCTCAATGCTGGCACCAAATAACAATTATTTAGGTCTAAAACTATTCCCG
The DNA here is from genome assembly GCF_018294505.1 of Triticum aestivum. Lineage (NCBI taxonomy): Eukaryota > Viridiplantae > Streptophyta > Magnoliopsida > Poales > Poaceae > Triticum > Triticum aestivum. Next base: position 332,442,755 of record NC_057794.1, read on the forward strand.
ATGGTAGATGTAGAGGTAGCGTGCCGACGGCGATCACATTGACTTTGGAACCATTTCCCACGTGCATCATCACCTCGTCCTTAGCCAATCTTTGTTTAATCCATAGCCCCTGTTTCGAGTTGCAAATATGAGCAACAGAACTAGTATCGAATACCCAGCCGCTACTATGAGCATTAGTAAGGTACACATCAATAACACATATATCAAATATACCTTTCACTTTGCCATCCTTCTTATCCGCCAAATACTTGGGGCAGTCCCGCTTCCAGTGACCAGTCCCTTTGTAGTAGAAGCACTCAGTCTCAGGCTTAGGTCCATACTTGGGTTTCTTCCCTTGAGGAGCAACTGGCTTGCTGTTCTTCTTGAAGTTCCCCTTCTTGGCTTTGCCCCTTTTCTTGAAACTAGTGGTCTTGTTAACCATCAACACTTGATGCTCTTTCTTGATTTCTACCTCCGCAACCTTTAGCATTGCAAAGAGCTTGGGAATTGTCTTTTCCATCCCTTGCATATTATAGTTCATCATGAAGCCTTTATAGCTTGGCGGCAGTGATTGAAGAACTTTGTCAATGACACTATCATCAGGAAGATTAACTCCTAGCTCAGTCAAGTGGTTGTGGTATCCAGACATTCTGAGTATGTGTTCACTGAGAGAACTATTCTCCTCCATTTTGCAGCTATAGAACTTGTTGGAGACTTCATATCTCTCAACTCGGGCACTTGCTTGAAATATTAACTTCAACTCCTAGAACATCTCATATGCTCCATGATGTTCAAAACGTCTTTGAAGTCCCGATTCTAAGCCGTAAAGCATGGCTCACTGAACTATCGAGTAGTCATCAGCTTTGCTCTACCAGACGTTCATAACATCCAGAGTTGCTCCCGCAGCGGGTCTTGCACCTAGCGGTGCTTCCAGGACGTAATTCTTATGTGCAATAATGAGGATAATCCTCAAGTTATAGACCCAGTCCGTGTAGTTGCTACCATCATCTTTCAACTTAGCTTTCTCTAGGAATGCATTAAAATTCAAGGGAACGGTAGCACGGGCCATTGGTCTACAACAATATAGACATGCAAATACTATCAGGTACTAAGTTCATGATAAATTAAAGTTCAATTAGTCATATTACTTAAGAACTCCCACTTAGATAGAGATCCCTCTAGTCATCTAAATGATCACGTGATCCATATCAACTAAACCATGTCCGATCATCACGTGAGATGGAGTAGTTTTCAATGGTGAACATCACTATGTTGATCATATCTACTATATGATTCATGTTCGACCTTTCAGTCTCAGTGTTCTGAGGCCATATCTGCATATGCTAGGCTCGGCAAGTTTAACCCGAGTATTCTGCACATGCAAAACTGACTTGCACCCGTTGTATGTGAACGTGGAGCTTATCACACCCGATCATCATGTGGTGTCTCGGCACGACGAACTGTAGCAATGGTGCATACTCAGGGAGAACATTTGTACCTTGAAATTTAGTGAGGGATCATCTTATAATGCTACCGCTGTACTAAGCAAAATAAGATGCATAAAGGATAAACATCACATCCAGTCAAAATATGTGACATGATATGGCCATCATCATCTGGTGCCTTTGATCTCCATCTCCAAAGCACCATCATGATCTCCATCGTCACCGGCTTGACACCTTGATCTCCATCGTAGCATCATTGTCGTCTCGCCAACTATTGCTTCTATGACGATCACTACCGCTTAGTGATAAAGTAAAGCAATTACACGGCGATTTCATTTCATAGAATAAAGAGACAACCATAAGGCTCCTGCCAGTTGCCGATAACTTTTAGAAAGCATGATCATCTCATATAAAAATTTATATCTCATCACGTCTTGACCATATCACATCACAACATGCCCTGCAAAAACAAGTTAAACGTCCTCTACTTTGTTGTTGCAAGTTTTACATGGCTGCTACGGGCTTCTAGCAAGAACCATTCTTACCTACGCATCAAAACCACAATGACTTTTCGTCAAGTGTGCTGTTTTAACCTTCAACAAGGACCGGCCGTAGTCAAACTCGATTCAACTAAAGTTGGAGAAACAGACACCCGCCAGCCACCTGTGTGCGAAGAATGTCGGTAGAACCAGTCTCATGAATGCGGTCATGTAATGTCGGTCCGGGCCGCTTCATCCAACAACACTACCGAATCAAAGTAAGATGTTGGTGGTAAGCAGTATGACTATTATCGCCCACAACTCTTTGTGTTCTACTCGTGCATATAACATCTACGCATAGACCTGGCTCGGATACCACTGTTGGGGAACGCAGTATTTCAAAAAAATTCCTACGATCATGCAAGATCTATCTAGGAGATGCATGGAAACGATACGGGGAGAGTGTGTCCACGTACCCTCGTAGACTGAAAGCGGAAGCGTTTAGTAACGCGGTTGATGTAGTCGAACGTCTTCATGATCCAACCGATCCTAGCACCGAACGTACGACACCTCTGTGTTCAGCGCACGTTCAACACGATGACGTCCCTTGAGCTCTTGATCCAATTGAGGCCGAGGGAGAGTTCCATCAGCACGACGGCGTGGCGATGGTGATGATGAAGTTACCGGCGCAGGGCTTCACCTAAGCACTACAGCGATATGACCGCGATGTTGAACTATGGAGGGGGGCACCGCACACGGCTAAGAGATTGTCTGTTGTGCTATTGGGGTGCCCCTGGCCACATATATAAAGGAGGGAGGGAGAGAGGGGGCTGGCCAGGAGGGGCGCGCCAAGGGGGGGAGTCCTACTTGGACTCCTAGTCCAAGTAGAATTCGCACCCCTTTTCCTTTCTTCCACCGAAGGGAAAAGGAAGGAGGGGAGAAGGAGAAGGAAGGAGGGGGCCGCGCCCCCACCCCTTGTCCAATTCGGTTTGGGTAGTGGGGAGGTGCGCGCCACCTCGTGGCCCTTCTTCCCTCTCTCCACTAAAGCCCACTAAGGCCCATTAATTTCCCCGGGGGGTTCCGGTAACCTCCCGGTACTCCGAAAAATACCCGAATCACTTCGGAACCATTCCGGTGTCCGAATATAACCTTCTAAAATACCGATCTTTACCTCTCGACCATTTCGAGACTCCTCGTCGTGTCCGCGATCTCATCCAGGACTCCGTACAAACTTCGGTCATCAAATCACATAACTCATAATACAAGTCGTCATCGAACATTAAGCGTGCGGACCCTACGGGTTCGAAAACTATGTAGACATGACCGAGACACATCTCCGATCAATAACCAATAGCGGAACCTGGATGCTCATATTGGCTCCTACATATTCTATGAAGATCTTTATCGGTCAAACCGCATAACAACATACGTTATTCCCTTTGTCATCGGTATGTTACTTGCTCGAGATTAGATCGTCGGTATCCTCATACCTAGTTCAATCTCGTTACCGGCAAGTATCTTTACTCGTTCCGTAATGCATCATCCCGTAAGTAACTCATTAGTCACATTGCTTGCAAGGCTTATAGTGATGTGCATTACTAAGAGGGCCCAGAGATACCTCTCCGATAGACAGAGTGACAAATCCTAATCTCGATCTATGCCAACTCAACAAACACCATCGGAGACACCTGTAAGCATCTTTATAATCACTGAGTTATGTTGTGACGTTTGATAGCACACAAGGTGTTCCTCCGGTTTTCGGGAGTTGCATAATCTCATAGTCAGAGGAACATGTATAAGTCATGAAGAAAGAAATAGAAATAAAACCAAACGATCATTATGCTAAGCTAACATATGGGTCTTTTCCATCACATCATTCTCTAATGATGTGATCCCGTTCATCAAATGACAACACATGTCTATGGTCAGAAAACTTAACCATCTTTGATTAATGAGCTAGTCAAGTAGAGGCATACTAGGGACACTCTGTTTGTCTATGTATTCACACATGTACTAAGTTTTTGGTTAATACAATTCTAGCATGAATAATAAACATTTATCATGATATAAGGAAATATAAACAACAACTTTATTATTGCCTCTAGGGAATATTTCCTTCATTTTTAGCTGCATATTTTGACAAATCGCAGTGTCTCTTGGCTTAGCGCCGAAGTATGGATTTAATTTGCATAACGTATTCAACCTGAACCGTTTGCGTTGAAGAGATGCACAAATCCTACGTTGAACAACTTGCATGCTTCCGGTGAGCCTGCGCATTGGAGGACAACTTGCACTCCTCTCGGTCAGCCTGCGCACTGGACTGCGCTCGCATGCCTCCCGTTCAGTAAAGCAGCTGTCCGCACGGCACCTCCTATAGCATTTCAAACCAAGACATGTGGTGTCACGTGAATGGTTAATAGAACGCACATGATTTGAATTATACAAACGTTTGAGATATTAAAGTGGCAGCTATTTTTTCAAAATGCCTTTGTTGGCTGTTATTCGAGTGCACCTTCTCTCAAAATGGACACGAAAAATACCACAACTTGTCGGGTGCCAATCCATGATAGCATGCCAAGTTTCATGAATTTCAGACGAGTTTTGGATTTACTAGAGTTTAAAAACAAAGTACCTCAACGTTTTGCCGGCAATCAACAGTGCCCTGATGTTTGAAATTCATTCCCATTTCTTGCATGGGACCTAAGCATGCACCCAAGGACACATATTTGATTTTTCAACCAATTTATATGCACCGGAGCATGTGCATGTAGTTCAAATTTGAATTAGGCACATAAAATGCCTAGAAAACCCAGTTAATGTATAAAAATGTCCAAACGAACCCCGAAAAATTCCAAAATTTAACACAACACTCCTGTTGTTCTATGTTGACACTAGAAATTTTTTGAAAGCAATAAGAGGCAATGGATATCGTTTCGTCCCCAAAGGTGGCACGTTCCCTACTGAAACCATCGGGCTTGTTGTGAGAAGTTCTGGTTTGTGAGAAGTGTATACCCAAATCTGCCCCAAATGGGACAAAAAATTTACCACGACATGTTGATGCCGCTCCATGGTAGCATGTCAAGTTTCATGAATTTCAGACGAGTTTTGGATTTACTAGAATTCAAAAACCAGGTATCTCAATGTTTGCGATCGAGTGTCGGTGGTAGGGTGTTTGACATTCATTCTCATTTCTTGCATGGGACCTAAGCATGCAACCAAGGACCACTGGTGCACGTCGGTCCTAAACAAATGGTTTTTAACCCCTTTCTGCAACGACATTTGGAACCGTCACCAAGTGAGTGTGTGTGATAGGGTGTCCTTCCCACACGACCCAGAAATCATCGGGGATAGGCCCTCCTGCGACCCAGGCTGGGGCCGTGTGCGATCGGGCGAGGCATCGAAACCCAATCATTTTTGTAGGTATGTACAACCCACATGGTAATCCAAGAAAATCATTTCCGTAGGTATGTACATCCCACACGGTGAATCCCAGAAAAACATTTCCGTTTGTATGTATATCACACACAGTCAATCCAAGGAATATGTTTCCGTTCTTATGTACATCCCACACAATCAATCCAGGGAAAACGTTTCCGTTTGGATGTACATCCCACACAGTTTTATGTGTAGGCTCATGTCTGAAAGGTGTAACTATCACACACGGTCTTCCTTGGTTAACTGTTTGCTTTTACCAACTATATCATACATGATTTGATGAAGAAAACTGTGTGTCATTGGGTTATCCATCGTAAGCGCTTTTACTGCTAGAACCGTTTGCAAAGATCCATGAAACATTTAGCAGGTTTATTAGTTTACAATTAATAATTCTAGTATTACGTAAATTCACATTTCATATCGAACAGTTGTTTGCCAATTTCATATCAAGCACATAAATATATTATAAAACATCATAGTACAGTAGCTACATGAAAACAACACAGTACAACATATAGCTAGTTCAACTTCATAAGAACAATATATTCATTTCCCTAATCGAGATCATCCAGGCTCGTCTTATCCACCTCTGCTTTCAGTTTAGTAAGAACCCGTTTTGCACGGGCCAACTGGGAAAGTGCCTCCTTCGCCAACACCATCTTAGCAAAGTCTGATTTAAAAAAATCTGAGCTCATTCTCCACCTTCAACTTTTTATCTCGCATCTTGAAATATGCTTCAGCGTTGACAAGACTTTTTATAAGCCTACGTGTGTTCTCTTCCTCATACATGCTCCAGAGCTTCGTTAGGCACCTCTTCAAAGACTGTGGCCACTCTTGATCAACCCACTCAAAGTAAGAACACTTTCGTTCATACTATAATATTTAAAACTAGATCAGTAAAAATTGTAGGGGAAATGGGTTTATAGCAACATAGAAAATCACGAATGCTTATTTCGAAAAACAGAAGAAACATGTTAATTATGACATATCTTCTTAAAAAGATCAATGTGCAAATGAAATAATTGGTACTGAGACAACAATCAAATTCTGGAACATCAGAAGCTATAATTAACTACAACGATGCTACAAGTTCTTACTCATGTACAATAAATAACAAGTTGAACATTTTCTGAGGAAGGTAAATATAACTGCAACAACATAGCGACAATGTTTGGATGACAGCAAATTGATACTAACAGGTGTGTACATGCACAAATTTAGTAACATAGAACTAATAGTACTAAGGACGTCCACTATGTATGCCAAAACTGGGGTAAAGACAACTGTTCCTACATCTCGCACTGGTGCCCTACACTAGCGAGCCGATGCAGCGGAAAAAAAATCAGGGACCCGGACTCCAGAGCACGTAGTTGCTCTGATGCCCAGTTCCTTCATGCCATAAAGATTTAGTATTTTACTGCTTGGCTGGTCGGACGTGTGGACCAAAGTTGGCTGCACAAACTGCTGAAGCGGTGCCAAATAATTTTCTAATGGCACCGCTGATGAGATGGCAACAATTTAAGATACTAGGTACAAACTGTGACACTGTCTTAGGATGCGTTTGGTTGAAGGTATGGTATGAATGGGTTGGTACCGTGACAGTGTCTGAATCACATCTAACAAATGATTTGTAACAACGAAAGAGGGTCTAACCTTCTCTGCACATGCCAGAAACTTCCTCCCACTCCACAAAATCAAACGCAACTAGCTTCACACATGGAGATTGATGGTGACAACAAGCAGATAGATCTTCAGCCACCCCGCTCCATTCGTTGCCACTGATGGTCTTAGGGAGCTACAAGAGGAAGAAATGACTCAAATCGACCTCCGGGTAAAAATCCTTCATTCCAAGTCATAGCCCGAGAGAGAGAGAGAGAGAGAGCGAAGAGAGGCATACCCGGGTGGTGAAGGAGTAGTCGCCGGAGGAGGAACCGTTGGAGATGTCTTTGAAGAAGACCATGGCGACCCCGGCGGTAGGATGCGAGACGGCGAGAGCGAGGAAGTGGCTATAGCTTAGCAAGGAAGGAAGGAGGAAACAAGGAAATGTGGCTTGTGGTCGGGGAGAAAATGGGGTGGGGAAGGGGGCGGGGGTAGATATTTTGGCGGTAGGCCAAAATTTTGGAAATGTGGAGGGAAACTTTACGCGCGGTGCCGCCAAACCATTCACTTAGAACGATTGTGTGCATCGCAAACGATTCTTCTGCTTTACGTGCATGGGATGAGTTTGATAATTCAAATTTTGGTCTCAAGACATGGGCACATTCACTTTGAACGTGCGCGGTGCCGCCGAACCATTCACTTTGAACGATTGTGTGCATCACAAATGATTCTTCTGCTTTATGCGCATGGGATGAGGTTGATAATACAAATTTTGGTGGAAATTTCCCCGGGTACGTCATTGCATAATTTAACATCGCTTGCTAATTTGGGCACACAAAAGAGTGTATAGCAGACATACCACACTTACTGAATCAAGCAATTTTAGTAATTACAGAGAGCCAATTGACCTAAACATTGCTCTAACAAAAGATCAACATTAAAAACAAAGCCTAAGTACGCATAACTAAAAATCTGCCGACGCGCCGGCCAATGCATTACTGGTGTGAGATGAAACATTGATGACTTGTCCTAGCGACATGCCACCGTTGGTGGACTCCGCGTCCCCCCTACTGAAGTCGACCACATCCTCATCCTCGTCCTCGGCGCCGCCCTCAAGGTTGTAGTACTCGCAGTAGTGGCTGCGCCAGAGCTCGCGTTGGTACTCCACCGCCGATTCCTCGATGGAGATACTCTTCTCTACCTCAACCTCAGCCACGCGCAACTCCTCCTCCCGGCGCTCCTCGATCTCCGCCGCCTCCTGCATCTCCAGCTCTCGCTCGGCGAGCTCATGAGGAAGCAGGTGCTCCATGGCCACCACCGGCTTTTCAGACGTGGGTTGCATGCTGGAGTCCGAGGTGGCCTGGAATATCTTGGCGTGTGCATCCTCGATCTTGGCGTGGATGGCCTCGACCCGGGCCAGGGCGACATCAGCGGCACGGACGGTGAGTGCTCTCGGCGTTTGCAGCCACTGTCGCAGCAGCAGCTGCAGCCGTCTCGGCTGCTGCAGCTCCCCTGTCGGCTGCCACAGATGCCCTCGGCGGAAGCGGCCACGCTCAATGCGGATGCGGCGGCACTCTCGGCGCAGGCGGCGGCGCTCGGGGGGGGGGGGGGACGCGGCCATCGTACGGGCCTTCATGAAGCTTTCCACGACGTCATCTTTGCAAGAAGGGGGTGCGGGAATGGGGGTCAGGATTCGTGGATTTGGGGGTTGCCGGCACTGGAGCACACAAGCCGACGAAGCTTAAGGAGGGAGACTTAAATAGACCCACATATTTTCATCGCAAAGAGTTCTACGTAAACAACTGTGTGTGATGCTGTGAAAGACGAATTTGGAGTACAGTGGCAATGGATGGTGTTTTAATTGTACGAGAAATTTTGTAGTACTAATACAACTGTCATGTCAAATTTTGGAAATTTTTAGGGGTCATTTGACCTTCTAAGACATTTAAGTGATTTTCTCGCCATTTAATGACCGCAATTGAAATTTGAACTACATGTACATGCAACAGCTAACCATAACGGTTTGAAAACTCATATTTTGTGTACTTCTGTGCTATTTAATTCCATGTGTAGTAAACTGGAAGGAATTTTCGAACATATTGGTCTGAAGGCTATGACACAATTAAGCATGGAGTGACATGGCATTTTAATTCCAAAAAATAAAAAAATCAGAAACACATGAAACCTTGGTTGATGTAATGTCATGCCACCAAGATGATGTGGTAAAAAAATTGGCATGTTTGACCAAAGTTTGGATACACACCCCTCACAAACTGGAGCAACTCACTAGAAGGCTCGTGGTTCCGAGAGGGAACAATGCATGTTTGATGACGAACGGGAGATAGCTTCCTCTTACGGCCTTCAAATTTTTTTCTATGTCTAACATGCACTACTACAACTGTATTGTGAAATTTTTGAAAATTCTAGGGGTCATTTGACCTTTTAAAGACATTAAGTGATTTTCTAGCCATTTAATGACCGTAATTCAAATTTGAACTACATCTACATGCAATTCCTAACCAAAACGGTTTGAAAAATCATATTTGCGTACTTGTGTGTGAGTTGATTCCATGTGGAGTAAAGTAGAAGGAATTTTCAAACATATTTGTATCACGACATGGACACATATGCATGAATACGTATGCATGGAGTGGCATGGCATTTTAATTTCAAAAAAAAATCAGAAACACATGAAACCTTGGTTGATGTAATGTCATGCCACCAAGATGATGTGGTAAAGAAATTGGCATGTTTGACGAAAGTTTGGACACACAACCCTCACAAACCGGAGCAACTCGCTAGAAGGTTCGTGGTTTTGAGAGGGAACAATGCATGTTTGATGACGAACGGGAGATAGCTTCCTCTTACGGCCTTCAAATTTTTTCTATGTCTAACGTGCACTACTACAACTGTAATATGAAATTTTGGAAAATTCTAGGGGTCATTTGACCTTTTAAAGACATTTAAGTGATTTTCTAACCATTTAATGACCGTAATTCAAATTTGAACTACATCTACATGCAATGCCTAAACAAAACGGTTTGAAAAATCATATATGTGTACTCGTGTGTGAGTTAATTCCATGTGCAGTAAATTAGAAAGAATTTTCAAACATATTGGTCTGACGACATTGACACATGCATACGTATGCATGGAGTGACATGGCATTTTAATTCAAAAAATAGAAAAATGATCAGAAACACATGAAACCTTGGTTGATGTAATGTCATGCCACCAAGATGATGTGGTAAAGAAATTGGCATGTTTGACGAACTTTGGACACACACCCCTCACAAACCGGAGCAACTCACTAGAAGGCTCTTGGTTCCGAGAGGGAACAATGCATGTTTGATGATGAACGGGAGATAGCTTCCTCTTACGACCTTCAATTTTTTTCCTACGTTTAACATGCACTAATACAACTGTCATGTGAAAATTTGGTAAATTTCAGGGGTCATTTGACCTTTTAAAGACATTTAAGTGATTTTCTAACCATTTAATGACTATAATTCAAATTTGAACTACATCTGCATGCAACGCCTAACCATAACGGTTTGAAAAATCATATTTTTGTGTACTTGTGTGCAAGTTAATTCCATGTGCAGTAAATTAGAAGGAATTTTCAAACATATTGGTGTCAAGGCATGGGCACATGCATGGAGTGCATGCCATGGAATTTTAATTCCAAAAAATTAAAAAATGATCAGAAAAACATGAAACCTTGCTTGATTTAATGTCATCCACCAAGATGATGTGGTAAAGAAATTGGCATGTTTGATGAAAGTTTGGACACACCCCCCTCACAAACCGGAGCAACTCGCTAGAAGGTTAGTGGTTCCGAGAGGGAACCATGCATGTTTGATGACAAACGGGAGATAGCTTCCTCTTATGCCCTTCAATTTTTTCTACGTCTAACGTGCACTACTACAACTGTAATGTGAAATTTTTGAAAATTCTAGGGGTCATTTGACCTTTTAAAGACATTTAAGTGATTTTCTAACCATTTAATGACTGTAATTAAAATTTGAACTACATCTACATGCAACGCCTAAACAAAACGGTTTGAAAAATTATATTTTTGTGTACTTGTGTGCGAGTTAAAAAATCATCAGACGATGTAAATATCTGTTGTTCAAAAAAGAAAATGTAAAGATCTGGCAAGACAACTGGCTCCCACACAATTGGCACTCTATCTCGCGGCTCGAGGTTTAGTAGGTGATTGGTGGGGATCATTAATCAGACACGGTTCTGTATCGGAAACCATCAGCTATTATGTTCGCACACAGATTTTCTGCGGGAATTGTGTTTAATTCAAACTACAGTACTCGTAAATTCCAGCTACCGGCGTGTGTACTGTCCCCGTCGATCTAGATTCCGGCCGCCAATAAATACTACCTTGCTCACGTCTTCCCGCCTGCATTCTCATCTACATCCTCCCCTTGCTCGCCCTCTCTCTCTATCAAATCTCTGCCATGGCGCCACCGGTCTGCCCACGCGCCGACGAGGAGTCGCCGCCCCCGAGGACACTCACTCGATTAGCAGCGACGAGGACCCCTACGCACCGCCTGACGAGGTTGTGCCGGACCCCCAACTTTGGATTTGTTTTGGATCCACTACAATCTTTGTCTGTGGAATTCGCTGCCGCCGGCTGAGAAAGCCAGGCAAGTGGCGTTCAAGAAGGAGATGGTGGAGGAGGAAGCCAGGTACCAGGCGGCCTTTGAAGCCCATGATGCCGCCTAGAAAAAGGAGGCGGCGGAGCTTTGGGGGCGGGCGCGTCGTCGTGCCGAGGAGGTGTACGAAGACGGGTACTTCACGAGGAAGGTCATAGGCGCTGGGCGCCTCGTCGCTGCGTGGAGGTGGGCCGATAAGCTCCAGCGTGCCACCGACGAGGAGCTCCGGTGGGAGCCCAACGAAATTTCAAGATTGGCCGTGCACGTCCGCCAGCAAGAGGCAGATCAGTACGTCAAGCGCCGCGAGGCGGAGGAGTCGGAGTACTGCCTCTGCACTGGGAAGATGCCGCGCACCAGGGAGCTGCTGGCGAGGGGCTGCCGAAATACTGGCCCCAGGAGGGATTGTTAGTTTTGATATTGAAAGTTTACAATTTTATGCATTGTACCTAGTAGTTAAGTATCATCACGTATATGTGATGAAATTATATATATATATATATATATATATATATTCTGTGATGATATATGAACAATTAATATATATATATATATTATGAATTCCATTTTCTATCTGTTTTTGTATACTATTTTAATCTAGCTGTTATCATCCACATATACAGAATAGAAAGCGTATGTACACACATTGAAACAGAACATATAAGAATGGAAAACATAGTACACACATTGAAACAAAGCAATAAACAGAGCAATACTATGATTGATGTGAATACATAGCTATCCATGTTAAAACGACTTTTCAAAATAAAACGTGTCCATGAGACCATGACCAGCAGCCCTTGCCTAGGGTAGCTCTTGGCTCTGCTTGAACTCGTGCAGGCGTTCGTCCAAGTGGTCGACACGCTCGTGGTACATCTGGAGCGCGATCTCGAGCTCCAAGTTGGCTATTTCATCGGAGATCACTAGCTCGAGGATGCGACGGCCATGTTCCTCTACTGCGCCCAGGTGGACACCTGGGCCAAGGAGGCGGTCGAGCCTATGGACCAGCGCGTTGGCATCCAGTGGGCCGCGGACAAGGCGAACGTCGGCACCCATGCGAACGTCGGCACCCATGCGGACGATGCTGCGGGCGTCCGGTGCAAGTATGGCGTGGCCGGCCTCTGGTGCAAGTACGGTGCTGAGGGCCTCTGCCCACTCCTAGCAAGGAATGGGGGTACTGACGGGACGTGTACCCAGCTGCGATGTTGTGTCGACAGCAGGCAAGCACCACTTGATCTGCTCTTGCTGTGCGGCGCACCGCGCCTCTCGCTCTGCAGCGCTCCAACGGTCTCGCTGTGCGGCGAGCTGCAGCCTATCGGCGCTGGTGTGCCTAGCTTGCTCTGCGGCGCGCCATCGATCATGTTGTGCGGCGAGCTGCAGCCTGTCAGCACTGACATGCCTATATTGATTCACGGCGCTCAAGCGCCATGCGCCAAAGGTCTGCTCAACCCTGGCGATGATGCGCATCACGGTGTCGTCCATCGCATTGCCGGGGAGCGCCTTGGCCTCGACGGGCTGTGGCGCCTGCTCGTTTTCCTCGTCGACGAGGTTGATGGCAGAGGCGGCGCTTTGGTGGGTTGGCATGCTTGGAAAAGGTGGATGTGCTACAGGCTGCACTTGTCGCCTCCGTGCGTCGTGCGCCCCCTATGCGCAATATAGCAGGGTGGCGAGAAACATGTGAGGAAATGACGGGAAATGGTGGCTTGTTCATAAAATGCCATCAATTAATGGTAACTTAGCATCGAGCTAGCATAAGAAGTAGATGATGATCAGATGAACACGGACCACACTAGGGAACCCGTCGATGATGAATTCATCAATCCCAAACGGTTGAACACTAGCAAGTGTTTTCGCACAACACACATGGCCTATTCCATCACAAATAGGTCGGATGGATCAACTGTATGCCACGTATCGCACATTGTCAAAAAGTAATGCGGTAGACCTTCTTTAACATGTGTTAAAAAATAAAAAATAAAAACAAGGACTTCGAGGTTAAATTTAACATCGACAAAACTTCCCATCCAGTCACCCATCCGATGGCTGCTCCAGCCTGAGCACACTTAACTTGATAGTTTTCTTACATGAGCTACTTGTGAAACAACTAGTCCTTGCTGATAGGAATGCCTCTTCACATCCTTATGGCATATCGGGATGACCGCCCATCCCACAATGACCAATAGATGTTGTGTAGACAGAGCATATCATATACGCCTTATTAGGAGTAATCGTGTGCGTTATTATCTGTCTTCACACACATTTCTGATTACAAACCTGTTTGCCGCGTATCACGCACATCTTGTTATATCGAACCATTTTTTTCTCTTGCCTAATCACAAATAGTTCATCCGAGTGAACCGTATGCTGTACATTGCACACACCTTGATCGGGCTGACCATTTCTTTTGTGTTGCCTAATCACACACAGTTCATCCCAGTGAACCATATGCTGTATATCGCACGCGCCTTCATCTGGATACCTGTTTCTTTTATTCCTCCTCATCGCAAACAGTTAATTGAGCTTAACCATATGCCCTACATCGCACACGTAACTACCAAGGTGGCACGTTCCCTACCGAAACCACCAGGCTTGTTGTGAGAGAAGCTTTGGTTTGCGAGAAGCTTATACCCAAACCTGCCCCGAATGGGATAATATTTTAACCACAGCATGTCGATGATGTTTCATGATATCATGTCAAGTTTCATGAATTTTAGACGAATTTTCAATTTACTAGAATTTTAAAACCATGCATCTCAATGTTCGCGGCCAAGCGACATTGTCAAGGTGTTTGGCATTCAGTCTCATTTCTTGCATGTGACCTAATCTTGCAACCAAGGACAAACATTTGATTTTGCAACCCGTTTTTATGGACCAGAGCATGTGCATGTAGTTTAATTTTGAATTATGCACATAAATGACTAGAAAACTCAGTTAACATATAAAAATGTCCAAACGATCCCCGAAATTCATCCCCATTTCTTGCATGGGACATAAGCATAAACCCATGGACACATATATGATTTTACATCCCATGTTGTAGCATAGGATCATGTGCATGTAGTTTAATTTTGAATTGTGCACCTGAAATGGCTAGAAAACTAATTTAATGTATAAAATGTCCAAAGGAACCCTGAATAATTCCAATTCTTTTACGACACACATATAGTTGCATGTTCACTGTAGATAAAAGTTCTAGCAATTCAAACACCGTCGATTGCCGCTGTGACCCCATTATGTAATTCAAATCAAGATGAAAATTAAGTAGATCCCACACAGTTTATTATGACCAACCGTGTAAGATGCAGTACAAAATATCCTGGAGCACCATCTAATGACACTTTGCACGCTAGTTTTTTCGCTAAAGCGATTCAAATTTTCGGCTTCCGCGGAAATATCTACCTCCCCGCCCCCTCCTCCTTACCAAAAGCCACATTTCCCCTGTTTCTGACTTCCTTTCCAAGTTGAAACCTTCACTCCTTGCTTGCAGCGCTGCCTCCTTGCCGGCGACCCTCCTTCACGCTGCTCGGCCTAGTCTATCCAGGCAGGTAATCCACACCGGACCCCCATCCTCCTCCTCCTTCCACATCACACATGCCCCGACCGCCGGCGCGACACCTTCCACCCAAATCACCGACCCCTCCACCAAATAGGCGCCGCCCAAAGCCATGGTGCATGCAGTATAGCCAGGAGCTCAAGGAGCATTTGGCGGCGGAGAAGCAAATCGCGGCTGCACACACGGATGAGGTTGCGATGGCTGCCATTCGTGCCGACCCCCAGATCTTGGAATAGCACCTTGTCGTCGAGGCCACCATCGACGCCTCGCGCACCGACGCCGTGACATGGTTGGCTGTTTTAAATGATAGTTCGTGGCGTTTTCTCGAGGCCAGCCTCGGTGCCTTCAATGAAGACTACGAGGTGTTTTCTCAGTGTGCATGTGCTTACCTCATCTCGAGAGCCAGCAGGTTGGTCCCCGGAGCGGCTTAGGAAACTCACCACTACGACGAGGGCACTGACAATGTGGAGGCCTCGCCCTCTTCCATGTCCAAGGAGCCAATCGTCATTGATATCTCCGATGAAGAGGAGTAGCTTGTCTTATTAGCTCACTATAAGGACCCATGTTCAGTTTGCTAGCTACTGCCTTTCCTTAACAAATTCTAGTGAATTGTGATATCTGCTTTTACCATGCAATCTGTTGCTCTAGTGATGTCCTATATGTCATGCAATGTGGTGCTCACTTATTAACTGTTTGGTTAATTAGCTATCGTGTTGAATAAACTGTTTGGTTCAATTCTGCAAATGTGATGTTCAATTCTTTAGGGTGCAATTTTGTATTGTCTTCCATGTGAGAAATAAATTGATTTTTTCTTTACAAAATACATGAGAAACAAATACAATTGCTATATTTCCAAGTTGTCAAGCATGCTTGGTTTGGTTAACTGTCTGATCTTCTAGTATGTCATACATTGTGCAATGTGGTGCTCAGTTAACGTTTGGTTCATTTGTTGTGGTGTTTAGTTAACTGTTTGGTTCAATTCTGCAATGCAATGTCCAATTGTTGTGGATGCATTCTGTTATTGTATACCATGTGAGAAATAAATCGAATTTGGTTGTACTAAATACATGAGAAACAAATACAATTGCTATATTTCCAAGTTGTTAAGCATGCTTGGTTTGGTTAAATATCTGATCTTCTATTAGGAGTATGTTATATTATGCAATGTGGTTGAGGGAGTCCAGGATAAGGGGGTCTCTGGAAAGCCGGACTATATCCTTTGGCCGGATTGTTGGACTATGAAGAAACAAGATTGAAGACTTCGTCCCGTGTCCGGATGGGACTCTACTTGGCGTGGAAGGCAAGCTAGGCAATATGGATATGTATATCTCCTCCTTTGTAACTGACCTTGTGTAACCCTAGCCCCCTTCGGTGTCTATATAAACTGGAGGGTCTTAGTCCGTAGGACAACATACAATCATACCATAGGCTAGCTTCTAGGGTTTAGCCTCTCCGATCTCGTGGTAGATCAACTCTTGTACTACTCATATTATCAAGAATAATCAAGCAGGACGTAGGGTTTTACCTCCATCAAGAGGGCCCGAACCTGGGTAAAACATCATGTCCCCTGCCTCCTGTTACCATCCGCCTTAGATGCACAGTTCGGGACCCCCTACCCGAGATACGCCGGTTTTGACACTGACATTGGTGCTTTCATTGAGAGTTCCTCTGTGTCGTCGCCATTAGGCTTGATGGCTCCTACGATAATCGATAGCGATGTAGTCCAGGGTGAGACTTTTCTCCCCGGACAGATCTTTGTGTTCGGCGGCTTCGCACTGCGGGCCAACTCCCTTGGCCATCTGGAGCAGATCGAGAGTTACGCCCCTAGCCACCAGGTGAGGTTTGGAAACTTAAACTACACGAGCGATATCCGCGGAGACTTGATATTCGACGGATTCGAGCGCTTGCCTTGTGTGCCACATAGTCATGATGAGTATGATTTAGCTCTACCATCAGACAGTGTTCAGGAGATCACACCGGCAACCGCTCTGACCCTCAATTTGGAACCAGTTGCGCCATCCATGGACGGGTGGATAGAGCCCGCCATGGAGGCCACACTCTCATTGGCGATCGAGCCGAGTATCGACCTTACCCTTCACGAGAGCCGTGACGCCGAACTCCCAGATTCCTCCTTGGCCACGGACTATGAACCGCCTGCGCCCGTGCCTATCGAATCCGATTGGGCGCCGATCATAGAGTTTACCTCCGCGGATTTTTTTCAGCACTCGCCCTTCGGCGACATACTGAACTCATTAAGGTCTCTCTCCTTGTCAGGAGAATCCTGGCCGAACTATGTCCGACAGGATTGGGATGCGGATGACAAAGAAATTTGCCGCCCACCCACCACCCACTTAGTAGCCACTATCGAAGACTTAACCGACATGCTCGACTTCGACTCCGAAGACATCGACGGTATGGACGACGATGCGGGAGGCGAAGAGGTATCACTGCCCACAGGGCACTGGACAGCCACCTCATCATATGATATATACATGGTGGACACACCCAAAGAAGGCAATGGCGATGAGACAATGGAGGATGACTCCTCCAAGAAGCAACCCAAGCGCCGACGTCAGCGGCGCCGCTCTGAGTCTCGCCAAAGCAAAAGCGGTGACACCGGCACAGGAGATAATACCACTCCGAACAGTGCCGAAGATGACAACAATCCCCTCCAGCAAAATTTAGGGCAGGATGATGGAGAAGCCAGCCCTCCCGAGAGAGCGGCAGATGGACAGGCGGAGGATGATAATTACATGCCTCCCTTCGAAGACGAGGTAAGCCTCGACGATGACGAATTCGTCGTGCCTGAGGATCCCGTCAAACAAGAGCGCTTCAAGCGCCGGCTTATAGCCACAGCAAATAGCCTTAAGAAAAAGCAACAGCAGCTTCAAGCTGATCAAGATTTGCTAGTTGACAAATGGACTGAAGTCCTTGCAACCAAGGAATATAAACTCAAATGCCCCTCCAAGAGCTACCCAAAGCGTAGGTTGCTACCCCGACTGTAGGAGGAATCACTCAAACCTACATCTCCAGCATATGATGCGGCTAACCGGCCACCTCGTGGCCGCGACAGAGAGGCATTTCAGCCAAAAACTCAACCCGCACCCCGACGCCACTCAAATAAAATGACAAGGCACGGGGAAATATGCTAGACCTGCGAGACATATTGGAGGACAAAGCAAAACATGCAAGATCGATATACGGATCACGAGGGCGCGCCACTATGCGAGACGATAACCATCACGCCGGATACAATAAAAGTAAATCCAGTCGGGCCGAACACAGCGGGCAAGACTCATTTGAGCTGCGTCGCGATATAGCCCAGTACAGAGGCGCCGCACACCCCCTATGATTCACAGACGAAGTAATGGATCACCAAATCCCAGAGGGTTTCAAACCCGTAAATATCGAATCATACGATGGCACAACAGATCCTGCGGTATGGATCGAGGATTTCCTCCTACACATCCACATGGCCCGCGGTGATGATCTACACGCCATAAAATACCTCCCACTCAAGCTCAAAGGACCAGCTCGGCATTGGCTCAATAGCTTGCCAGCAGAGTCCATTGGCTGTTGGGAAGATCTGGAAGCCGCATTCCTCGACAACTGCCAGGGCACTTATGTGCGACCGCCAGACGCCCATGACTTGAGCCACATAATTCAGCAGCCAGAGGAATCGGCCAGGCAATTCTGGACACGGTTCCTAACAAAGAAAAATCAAATCATCGACTGTCCGGATGCAGAGGCCTTAGCAGCTTTTAAGCACAACATCTGCGACGAGTGGCTCGCCCGGCACCTTGGCCAGGAAAAGCCGAAATCTATTGCAGCCCTCACGACACTCATGACCTACTTTTGTGCGGGAGAAGACAGCTGGCTGGCTCGCAGCAATAACATATCAAAGAACCATGGTACTTCGGATACCAAGGATGGCAATGGCAGGTCATGTCGCAACAAACACAAGCGCCGCATTAACAGTGACAATACCAAGGATACGACAGTCAATGCCGGATTCAAAGGCTCTAAACCCGGTCAGCGGAAAAAGCCATTCAAAAGAAGCACTCCGGGCCTGTCCAGTTTGGACCGTATACTCAACCGCTCGTGTCAAATACACAGCAGCCCCGACAAGATAGCCAACCACACCAACAGGGATTGTTGGGTGTTCAAGCAGGACGGCAAGTTAAATGCCGAAAACAAAGATAAGGGGTCACATAGCGATGACGAAGAGGAGCCCCGATAGCCGAACACCGGAGGACAGAAGAGGTTCTCCCCACAAGTGCGGATGGTGAACATGATATACGCAACCCACATCCCGAAGAGGGAGCGGAAGCGTGCACTGAGGGACGTATATGTGTTGGTGCCAGTTGCCCCAAAGTTCAACCCATGGTCCTCTTGTCCGATCACCTTCGATATCAGGGACCACCCCACTAGTATCCGTCATGGCGGATTCGCCGCACTGGTCCTAGACCCAATCATTGACGGATTTCACCTCACTCGAGTCTTTATGGATGGCGGCAGCAGCTTGAACCTGCTTTACCAGGACACAGTGTGCAAAATGGATATAGACCCCTCAAGGATCAAACCCACAAAAACGACCTTCAAAGGCATCATACCAGGTGTAGAGGCCCATTGCACAGGCTCAGTCACACTGGAAGTGGTCTTCGGATCCCCGGATAACTTCCGAAGTGAGGAGTTAATCTTCGATATAGTCCCGTTCTGCAGTGGCTATCATGCACTGCTCGGGCGAACCGCATTTGCGAGATTCAATGCGGTACCGCATTATGCATACCTCAAGCTCAAGATGCCAGGACCTCGGGGGGTCATCACAGTCAATGGAAACGCAGAGCGCTCTCTCCGCACGGAGGAGCACGCTGCGGCCCTCGCGGCAGAAGCGCAAAGCAGCCTCTTAAGGCAATCCACCAGTTCGGCGATTAAGGACCCGGACACCTTCAAGCGCGCCCGGAGTAATCGGCAACAAGACCGCCTGGCCCATCCCAAGCTCGCATAGCAATGCGGCCCCTACCCCGGTCCCAGCCAAACGGTGAAATCCGTGCCACGCGTACATAATTACGCATTAAAAATACCATGGGCACAGGTGGGGAGGGGGGCACGACTACTGCACGCCCTAAGATGCGGCTCAACCGCACTAGGGGCTTCCCGCTTTGTTATTTTTCTCTTTCAGGACTTTAATCTCTAGAAACCCTGTCCGGCAGTATGATTGCCGAACACATGATGCAGCAACCAAGGAGGCAGAAAGCTACGTTGCACCACGGAACCCCCAGGTGGATTACGATAATGAGTGAAATACTTGCTTTAATACCATTCCTCAACTTGCCCTTGGAGGGGACATGTAAAATAGTCCTACTTTTTGCTTATCCCACTACTTGTATCATTCTGCTTTAACGCACCTGTTGACACATGAACACGTCACGTGTACCCTCGACGCCGGGGGTGATGCACCGCAGCTCACGTCGAAGGAGACCCGACCGACAGCGCGATACGCAAGACAGTCGACAGGCGCTTTTGCAGACCCAAAAACCCCACACCCTCGGGAGGGACCCCGTCAGGGAGTGCGGCGGCTATGGGCTGCCCTAGGTCGATTCGCTCGCCCCTAGAGCCCCAGGATTCGCAACTCTCAAACACGAAGAACAACGAAGAACGAGATAGAAAAACGGTGGAGAGATAAAAGATAGATGAAAAAGTAGTATATTGATTTGTTCGATTGTGTGTTGTTCAATCGGCCATCACCCCCAACATATATAAGAGGCGGCTGGACTTCCTGTACAAGCAAAGGATTCATCTAGGCTTTCCTTATAAAAAATTACATCAATTCACGTCCTAGAGTCCTAGTTCTATTCCAACTCGGATTCAGTCTGAATCTGGCCCAACTTCTGTCTTCCTCCTTGCGCGGGCCGCCGAGCTTGCATATGACCTCCGATCAAGACGGGCCAAATACGAAATTTGTGCGCCTCGATGAGACGAACAATCCTTATGTTGAACACTTTTCCAAATAAGACCATCTTGAATATTCTATGAAGCCATCTTTAATATCCAGTCGGACTCGGTCATGTAACCGACTGGATTGTCCGAGTCTCGTAGTGAACTTACAGGCCGTATACTATATCATATGATAATGACTCCAAAACCAAAGTTGACCATTTTGACGATGCGCACAACTTCCGTGTTGATCACTTTCCCATCCGAGGTCATCTGGATTACCTTTCGGGCACATCTTCAGTTTCACTCGGATCCGAGCTCATCCACTTGGATATTAGAGTTTTTCGTCCGACTGGACCTTTTCACTCGGATGTTAGAGTCTTTCACTCGGAAGACAATCTTTCACTCGGATGACTATAATTTCACTCGAAAGACAATCTTTCACTCGGATGACTATATTTCGCTCGGAAGGCAATATCTTACTCGAACGTCAAGTTTTCATTCCGATGGTAATCTTTTCACTCGGAATAACTTCACTCGGATGATAATTTCACTCGGATTGCTATATTTTCACTCGAAAGCCAATCTTTTATTCGATCGATAAGTTTTTCACTCGACCTTTTACTCGATCGGTAGGTTTTCACTCGAATGGTAAACTTTTTACTCGGATTTCCCGACTGAAAACACAGTCTGATCTTGATTTGCCTCTCCAGGTTGCATACGACCTCGGATTGAGACAAATTTTATATGAAAAGCGATCGGCTCGACGAGACAAAACTTTTTCGTGTTGAAGGTTTTTCGATTCAAGGCCGTTTTGATGGCAGAATTACTCGCGCAACCTATCAGACAAGTGTCTGGCACCTCGCGCCATATTTCCGTTGAAGTTCGGTCTGCAGTGTATTGCCTCTAACTTTTGCATATGAACTCGGATTGAGATGATTTATATATCAAAATCGATTGCCTCGACGAGACAAAGATAATTCCTTAAGAGTGCTCCTTCATCCGAGGTCATCTTCAAGACGTGATTGACCAAAAACCACTCGGAACATTGAATTATGCCACTCGGAGTATAGTTTCGGTCCGTAAGATAAAGTCGAATGAATATAACCGAAACATCAAAGTGGTTCCACTCGGCGACATGAATCTTTTCATGCTGAAAACCCGTTCACTCGAGACCATCTTCATTGCAATCTGTATCTTGCCAAAATCAGGTGTCAACAACACCTTTTTGAATAAACAATGCATAGCACTAGATTATTATCACATTCTCTATTCTTCTTTTTATATATATGTTCATTCATGACATCCAGCACCCGTACACTCTGGTACGACCAGTACGCTAGGGGCTTAAGCATACCCCATAATACGGTGTGAGAAGTCCGAACACTTTTGACAGTGCGGCACCCCAAACTTATAGCATTATATGCATCAACTCCGAATCATGTCTTGGGTCAATAGTTGGGTTTGCCCGGCTCCCATGTTTTGGTACCTTACGTTCCGCTATATCGGCTAAGGTAGCACTGGGAGAACTACTGCATTGTGCCCCGGTTCAGCTGGGCTAAGCACCTCAGTAGAGAAAGCTAAAACTGACTGTCATGATAAGGCGAGAGACCGGTCGCTGTTCGAGAGGTTTCGAGTCCCTAAAGACTTTTGCCGCTTAGAGCGAGGAGTCGGCTTTGTCCGGCTTAAGGCGTGTATAGCGCCCCGAATTCGGCCTTCCGAATACTAGGGGCTTCGCCAAAATTTAAAATTATAGAATTCTATGGCTAAGTGGGAGTGATAAAGCATTATAGTCCGATTGCCTTGTTCGTTGTGCTGAGCACCTCCCTCGAAGGACCCAAAAATGGGAACAAGAGTGCTCAGGTTTATCTCGAACACCCCAGCACTCGTGGCATGGGGGCAGAAGCCGATGACTAGCCATCTCTCACATTTGATAAACAACCGAACAAAAGGTAATATTTTAAATTCAAACAAGCGTTGCATAGCGCATATGAACAAGTATTCATAATACAGGATCACACGAGCAAGTTCATTCAAATATTACATCTTTCGCACACTCGTCCGCTACAAGACGGGCACCCTTCAGGACACCCTCATAATACATCTCGGGGTGGCGATGCTCCTTGCCCTGCGGTGGCCCCTCCTTCACCAGCTTCTCGGCGTCCATCTTGGCCCAATGCACCTTCGCACGGGTAAAAGACCGGCGTGCACCTTCGATGCAGACGGACCGCTTGATGACTTCCAGCCGTGGGCAGGCATCCACAAGCCGCCTCACTAGGCCGAAGTAGCTGTTGGGAAGGGCGTCGCCAGGCCACATCCGGAATATAAGGCCCCTCATGGCCTGTTCGGCCGCCTTGTCCAGCTCGACCAGTTGCTTCAGCTGGTCGCTCATAGGCATCGAGTGTTCGGTCCTAGTATACTGAGACCAGAACAGCTTCTCCGTCGAGCTTCCCTCCTCGGCCTGGTAAAACTTTGCGGCATCCGACACGCTGTGGGGCAAATCTGCGAATGCTCCTGGAGAGCTCCGGACTCGGGTAAGTAACAAGTAATTTACTTTCACATGCTTGCTTTGCATATTGAATGCCTTACCCGCCGCTATCTTCCTCATTGCCTCAATCTCCTAGAGGGCCTTTTGGGCTTCAGCCTTGGCATTCTTTGCACTCTCAAGGGCCGCGACAAGCTCAGACTCTCGCGTCTTTGAGTCAAGCTCCAATGCCTCGTGCTTTGTCATGAGAGCTTGGAGCTCTTGCTGCACCTTGCCCACCCGTGCCTCTTGCTTTTCCCGCTCAGTGCGCTCCTGGGCTACTTTGTTTTCGGCCTCGGACAACGCTTGCTTCAGGGTTGCCACTTCGGTCGTGGCCCCTGGCAAATTCATGATGATCCTGTCATTTTGCAATCGCATGTTATATATATATAGACTTGGTATTACTTACCTTTGTTCTCATCGAGCTGCCTCTTAGCAAGGCCGAGCTCTTTCTCGGACCCCTCGAGGTCCTGCTTCAGTGCGGCGACCTCCGCAGTCAGTGCGGCAGAGGTCAGCAGCGAAGCCTGCATACGCATATAGACATACTTATATTAGACTCCTGCAGATATTATTTGATCCTCTATTCGGCTTTTCTTTGTGAACACCAAGCAGAGCATCAGGGGCTACTGTCTATGAGGTAACATTTTTCCTATATTTTAAATACTTACCTCAAAGTCTGTTACAAGGCTGGCATAGGCTTCAGTCAGTCCGCTCTTGGCGGACTGAACCTTCTTGATCACCGCACTCATAATAGTGCGGTGCTCTTCATCGATAGAAGTGCCGCAAAGCGCTCCCAGCAGGTTGTCCGGTGCCTCTGGATGGACGGAGGTCGCTGACACGGGCGTCTTGCCCCTTTGGGAAGGGAGCCGCCTGCCCGAGTCTGGAACCACTGGAGGTTCCGGCGTGGTGTTCGGCTGAGAGCCGAACTTGGAGCCCCCGGGAGCCTTGCTCCCTTTGCTCCTGGAGTCCAGAAGGTCGCCTTGAGGCGCCTCCAGAACTGTCCCCCCCGGCTCGGCGCCCCTCCAGACAATACCTCGGCATTGTCCGTAGGGCAGGGGGAGGAGGCGGTCGGAAGTGGATCGCTATCCATATCCCACGAGTCCAAGGAACCGTCCGACGAAGATACGTCGATACGGGCTTGGGGCGGTCTGCATAATCATATTCGGTGTTAGGAAAAGCAGTGCGACAACGGTATGCTATGAGTTACTCTGGTATTCGAATACTTACGACTTCGCCAGGGGCTTGGCCCTGAGCAGCCACTTGTCTTCGCCTTCGGCAGCGGTGGTGGAGCAGTTCGGAAGAAGAGTCCTTCCCTTCTTGGACCCTTCGGCCTCCCCACTTGGGGCGGCCTTCCTTTTCTTGTCTCCCTCGGCTGGATGGGGAGCATCTTCATCTTCCTCCTCGTCTTCATGGGAGGAGTGCGTCGCGGAGTTATCGGACGATGAGTCCGATACCACCTAGCGCCGGGAAATCTTTCGGGTTCCCTTGGCCTTCTTCTTAGTCTTCTCCGGCACCTTATAAGGAGCCGGAGTCAGCATCTCCGTCAGGAGAGCGTCCGCGGTGTCTTCGGGAAAGGGGCGCGGATAGTTAATCTGCTCCGATGCCTCCACCCAGTCCTGTCAAGGGCATGGGAGCTCAGACCCCGCACATGCTTAAGCTATGGGAAATAAATATCCTACCAGATGTACAGAACTTACCGGATTCACAGGGCGCTTCGCGCTTAGCCCGCGGTCCTCGGTAAGAGAGGGAGGGACCTCGACGCCCTTAAACAGCACCCTCCAGACATCTTTATGCGTCATGTCGAAGAGCTCGCTTAGAGTCTGGTGCTGGGCTGGGTCGAACTCCCATAAGTTGAAATCCCGTTGTTGACACGGGAGGATCCGGCGGAAGAGCATGACCTGGACTATGTTGACAAGCTTGAGTTTCTTGCTTGTCATGTTCCGGATACATTTCTGGAGTCCGTCCAGCTCCACCGATGAACCCCAGGACAGGCCCTTCTCCTTCCAGGAAGTGAGCCACGTGGGGAATCTGGATCGAAACTCGGGGGCCGCCACCCAATTGGTGTCGCGCGGCTCGGTGATGTAGAACCACCCCGATTGCCACCCCTTTATGGTCTCCATGTGTCAGGACCCCGACTCAATGCCACATCGATCTAGCATGTAACACCTCATATCACTTTGCGGCCTCACGCACGGTATTCCCACGGGTGTCGCCTTACCTTTGCCCGGGACCGTTTGCGCCTTTTGGCACACGTATATGACAGTGTCGCTAGCATCCATATGATAAGGAGCCCGGGCTGACATGGCTAGTCGTAAACCCAAAGTGGCACAGACTTACAGGGACAGGCATCCATGACCCAGCATCGAACGTGTCGGTCATCAGCGAGTGAATCTAGGCTGTAGCACTGGGCTAGCAGGACTCCGGTGAACCGGGCTGTAGCGGGCTAACAGGACTCCGATATTCATCGCGTGACATTTCCCCGAAGGGACAGACACAGGAACGAAGAAGGACACATGCCGGCCAGCCTAAGTGTTCCGGAGCAGTAGCAAGCTACCATGGCTCGGTGGAAACACTAGGAGACATTTCCCGGTAAGAGAGGCTACTAAGGATAAACAACTAGATGGTCAGATCCCACACATACCAAGCATTTCAATAACATACACACAATATACTCGATATGTGCAATACAACATGGCATCACAAAATGACTCTACGACTCAAGTATTTATTCAATAGGCTCCGAGGAGCGAGATATTACAAACAGGGGTCTCACGACCCAACATTCAGAGCATACAAATCAAAGCACAAGCGGAAGCTATCATGTCTGAGTACAGACATCTATAAATGAAAAAGGCTGAGAAGCCTGACTATCTACCAGATCCTGCTGAGGCACAAGATCGTAGCTGAGGTAACAAGCTAAACGTCGAAGTCCACGCGAAACTACTAGTGAGACCGAAGTCTCTCTGCAAAAACATAAAATAGGCAAACGTGAGTACAAATGTACCCAGCAAGACTTACATCAGAACTAACTACATATGCATCATTGTCAACAAAGGGGATGGTGGGTTTAACTGCAGCAAGCCAGCTTTGACTCGGTGGCTATCCTGAACTACGACTGCAAGTAACTCTTTTGAGGTGGCGCACACGAGTCCACATATTCACCATATCAATACACCACTATGGAATCGCTCCCGTCTCCCTACGAGAACGCCATCCATAGCACTCACGCTTATCTTGCGTATTTTAGAGTATCCACTTTCACTTGTCTATGAACTGATATAAGCAACCCAAAAGTCCTTTTCCGCGGACACGGCTATTCGAATAGATCATATTAACCCTGCAGGGGTGTACTTCTTCACACACGCTCTCACCACTTACCGCCGTTTACACGACATGTACTCGGCAACCTTCAAGCGGAAGCCCAACGTGGGTGTCGGCCACGGCCTGCCTAAACACTCGAGTCTCTAGTCCAGGTTTATCGCCTATTCGGGTTCCATCCATGAGGAGATCCGGCCGGAGTTTCGCTCACAGCCCCAAACGATGTGTACAGGGTTCCGTGACACCAAACGGGCGCCCGGTTTACCCGACCACGTGCCTACCGCATCACAGCCCACCCCTACAGTCAGCGCTGCGCACGGCCTCCAGCATACTACAAACACCAGAAACTACTTGCAACTCCTGGACAGAGGACAAGGGTGATCAAGAAGCCGAGAGGGTCCATTGGTTTCGGGCCCAATGCGTGGTAGTAGCTGAATCATGGATCACAAACACAGAACTCAGTTCCTGAGGACGGCTGCAATGAGACAACCCACCATGTACTCCTACATGGCCTCACACCGCTACCTTTACCAAATCGTGTTCACACACTTAGCTCACACACAGTAGGACATGTTCACACACCTCTGATTCATCCCCGATGAATCAGACCTGACTCAACTCTAAGCAGTAGCAGGCATGACAAACAAGCACGAATGAGTAGGCACAACAGGGCTCAAACAACTCCTACTCATGCTAGTGGGTTTCATCTATTTACTGTGGCAATGACAGGTCATGCAGAGGATAAAGGGGTTCAGCTACCGCAGCAAGTAACAGATGAATCGGTGTTGTCCTAATGCATTAAAAGAGAGCAAGAGCGAGAGAGTAGGATTGTATCGGAACGAACAAGGGGGTTTTGCTTGCCTGGCACTTCTGAAGATAACATTGAGTCTTCATCAGTGTCAACGATCACATCATCGGTATCGCGTCTATCGAGAGGGGACAAATACCGGCAACACAGAAAGGAACACAATCAATGCAATGCACAATATGATGCATGCTCATGACATGGCAATATGAATGTGTTTTGAGCTAATGCAACTAGCAACAGATTAAATGAAGTTGGTTTGAATACAAGATTCAAATTTAAACTCCATATGTGATTATTCAAATGCCACTTAATTGATTTGTGCTAAACAGCAGCTATAAGTTGTTCTGACATGCATGAAAATGGTACAGATGGATTCCTTGAATTTTTCTGATAATTTTTCATATATAATTTATTTAATTTGGAGTTACGGTTAATTTTCTATGATTTTTAGAAGTTTTAGGCATTTTCTGGAATTTCCTGAATAATATAAATCCAGAAATGAAATATGGCGTCAGCACCACGTCACAGTGACGTCAGCAGGGTCAACTGGGCGCCCCAGGTCAAACCTGACCTGTGGGACCCGAGTGTCAGTGTCTAACTAAACTAACCTAGCTCAGTTAATACTAACCTAACTTAATTAGCCGGGCGGGGCCCGCATGTCAGTGGGAGAGAGGGGGGTCAAACCAGGCAGTGGGGTCAACCCACGCCGGTCATCGGATCAGCGGTCGCCGGCGTTTAGCCGCCGGCGAGCCCGACGCGGCGGCGAGAGTGGTTTTGGTCGTTTCGGCAACCAAACGAGCCGCGGAGGGTGGCTATGGGTAGCTGGGAACATGCCGCCACTTCTGGTGGAGTCGGTTGGGGTCGGGGCGGCCGGAATCGGCGCCGGCGACGACCTAGGTGGCCGCCGGAGTTCGGGCGAGGTCGGGGTTGGCGTTAGGGGGCACGGGAGGGGAAGCTGGTGTGTGTGTTAGGTTCCTGGTGAGGTGTGGAGCACGTTGCCGTGCTCGGTAGCTAGCTCCGGTGGCTCTGGCCTTGTCTGCGTCATCGCCGGCGGCGAGGAGCTCACGGCCCCGGTGAAAAGGGCGGCTAGCGTGCGGGAACGAGCGCGGGGAGGAGGGGAAATGGAAGAGGAGCTCACAGCGGATCCGGTAGAGGCAACGGCGAGGCCGGGGAGGGGCTGGAGCTCGCGAATCCTCGAAAGTTCGCCGGCGGCCGAAGGTTGGGGACGAGCTCTGGGAAGACGCTACAGGGCTCCCGCGGTCGAATGGGTTGGTGTAGAAGACGCAGAAGGCGATGGCGGTTCCTCTGAACTCATCGGAGAGGCACGGGGTGGACGGTGGCCGCGGTGATGCTCGTTGGTGGCGGCGGGTGTGTTCGGTGGCTGCGCGCGAGAGAGCCAGAGGAGGAGAGGAGCTCGGGGAGAGAGTGAGAGGCCTGGGGGGGCGCGTGGCTGTCTCTGTGGCACTAGAAGGGCCTCGAGGGCGTGAGGCAGGCAGGGAGGAGGCCACGGCGTCGCTAGCGCTCTCGCCACGCACCTGCCTGTCCTCCTGGCAGGAGGAAGAAGACCACACAGCCCCTGGTGGGCTGGGCCTCTTCTGCCAGGTAAAGCCCATGTGAGGTTTCTGTCTTTCTCTCTTATTTCTGTTTTTTTGTATTTTGTTCTGTGTTGTTTTAGTTTAGTAAAATACTAAACCATTTAATAAAATCCTGAAAATAGTTATGTGGCTAGAGTTAAAATATACCAAACCACATAAAATGTTCCAGTGATTATTGGACATATATTATTTATATATCAAATATATATCCAATGCAAATAGCTATTTATTTAATTCAAAGGCCCAAAATAATTAACTCTGAGATACCAAAAATATTGTTTTGAGTTTTACCTCTTTGCAATATTTTCAGAGACTAAGAGGAACATTTTCTTGGACTTCTTTGAGGAGATTTTAATATTGATCATTTTTATAAGGTTTCTGAGGCTTTGAAAATTCCTCAATTCAAATTTCAAAATATAGACATGATGCACACATGAAGCTAGCCTAGAGCATAACAGGACCAGGGATGTGACAACTCACCCCCACTAAACAAAAATCTCGTCCCGAGATTCAAGCGTAGGGTAAGGTGAAGGGGGAACGCAAACTAACACAATCTTCACGATCCAGGTTGCACTTCAAATGAACATTGATTTGAACACCATCTTTGTCTTGTCGTCTTGCTCTGAGAAATCCTGTCAACATGACATGGAGGGAAGAAGGAGACTCTAGAAGGGTCGATCTTCTCGAAGATCGAACAACTCACGGAATGAGACATAGGACCATCTCTCGGGTTGAGACACGAGTTACACATCAAGAGGGGTGGAAAGAGACGGATGACGAAGGTGCACTAGGTGGACAACAATTCCACACTTAAGAGGGTGGTAAACGATTGTCCACGTAGCGAGGAGTTAAGTTGACATGACACCATAATGATGCACCTTAGGGATGGTGACTCGTAGATATATATCCCTCTTAAGTGGCAAAAAGAATTACCTTTGATATAGAGATCATTGAGACTCTCTATATCAGTCTAAGGCAAATCACAGCAATCGATTGGCGGGGGTCGGTAGAATGGCATACTCGGGCCAGAATGGATGATGTGGATTACCTTGTTGAAGACAACGTAATGGATGAATTTGTGTATCACCGGAAATGGAAGAGACCCATGGTAGAATGGCACATTGGCGGTGCAAGCTGGGAACAAAATGCAAATGCTGGGAATGATTCTGGTAACTGGGGAGGAGCTCAGCAGTAGAGAGTGATTTCACTGTTTGAGGAGGTCATAGCATTGCCGAGGGAACTGAGAGCATCCCAATTAGAGCCGATGATAACACGTAGCGCTTGTGCGTGCTCTCAAGAACTTGAGCAATTCCATAGTCATCAAGGTTTTACCAACATCCGTGTCAAGGGTCCAGTAACACAACTTACTACCATGATGAATGGTGATGGAGGATGCAGATGCAAAGGAAGATAACACCTTCTCAGATTTCACCCTTGGCGGGGCCAAGGAAATAAAATCTGGATGATCGACCGAGAGACATTTAGCACTCCGCTTCTAATGTTCTCCTTGATGTGCTAGTGTAACCCATTCATAGATATGGTTTGATATCTAAAACATCAAGTAAAAGGTCGGACTTCGGGAACACAAAAATCCATAGGGGCAACTAGGGAGTAAATCCTACGAAATCCCTATGGGGAGGTGGCCAACTTCCTCAATTCAGATATTATAATAACAGGTCTTCCGGCTGGGTGTGTTGGCCACGACATCCACTTTACCGGTTATCGCGAGACCAATATTATAGTTCTTGGAGAATGTTCCAACCATTATATCTGCCTGAGATTCAGATCTGGTTGGTGTCAGGATATTCCAGACTCATCGAGTCCAGGAAGAAAAACGGAAGTTTGCAACACGAATCGACGAGATGACGTTGCGAGATTCTCGGGGAATGAACTACGATAGCAAGCTCCAAAACATGAGCTGGTTCTGCTACAAACATGTGAACACGTTGTCCCAGGCAAGCATGCCCACATGGTAGTCTTACAATAAAACACTACCGAGTTCAGGAGGGGAACCATCAACGAGGGTATCGAAATCCTTACATAAGTCCGGATTAGCTCTTATGAAGAAACTCCTTCTCCTTGAACAAATCAATCAGTGGCTTGGTGTGCTAGGGATACATATAGATTGAAGGTTGCAAGTCTTCAAACCACAACATTCTTCGCACGTGTGCATGACTGATTTGGAATGATTCCAAAGAAAGCAACATTGACTTTCTCGAATCCACGGCGGCAACTTGCATCAGATGCACATGAATTAAAGGAAGTCACTACCTTCATCCAAACATATGCTTCATGAGCTAGCATGAACAAATGCTTTCAAAAGTTTCTAACACTAGCTTAATGTTCAACAAAATCATGGAGGAGATAAGGATGTTGTCAATGGGCTCAACAACAATTCATCTAGGTTTCCTTTTAAAAGGAATTCCATAGTTAAGTGAACACGGTGATAGCATTGGTCAGACCAAAGATGTAATAGTGCATGCTCGGGGGATCAACCACGAATAAGACAACATTACGAGCATCGTTGGTACTGATTTGATTTGACGATAGCCCACACTCAAATCAAAGGATTGATAAGACAATAGGTCCAGCAACTGATCACAAGGACCAATCGATGAAGATATCATCTTTCTTCAACACACACTACACAAGAATATCCCTTTGGAACGAACTAAGTCAGGCAAGCTTTTATCTTCCAACTCTCCAAGTTGTTGTCTAGCTTAACCAACTAGCTCAGGGATATCCAACACAGATTCTTGGAGAAGGATGGTTCACAAGAAACCAACTTGATCACGAGCTCAACACAGCGGTCAGGTGACAAACTGGTAATACTTCCGAGAAGATCTTCGGAAAATCACGAACCACCGATATGTTACTAAGCTCGAGAACAATCTTGCTTTTCAGGGCAAGACGATATGATCAATAGAGCAAGGATTTGAAATAATCCTAACTCATCGATCGAGGAGTGAACCAGGAGAATGGACTAGGTAGCACGATCAATCTTAGAATGATGATTCAATAACCAACATGCTAAGAATGAAATTATTATCCTTTAACTACCAAGCAACGAAGTTGCTGGGAGTATTGATTTCACACATCACAATTCATTTGTCGGTATTCCGGTTGCATCAACACGAGGGCCGAGGAATGACTAATGATGGTGAGAAGTATCACTACGTCAAAATTCATGAGAGTTGGTGCAGTTCTCATGACAATTCTGACATAAAGGGGGTAATACTCCAAGGTAGAACAGAACCAAAAGCTGGATTGGCATTTGATCTGCGGAATACAACTACTTTGACCCAATCCTAGATATGGATGAGGTACTGGAGTTTGTTTCTCCAAGTCATTCAGGACAGAATGGCTTGACGGACCACAAGAGTAATAGGCATCGATAAACGAACGCACGCATACTCTTGACTATCAATTGATAGACGAGGGTCAGAATGAAACTAAAGAGAACAACTCAAAGGAACATATAATTTTCTGAGTTGTGGATGCATAGATTAGTATGTCGAACCAAGTTCAACATATTTCTTCCGGATAACCCATGCAGAAAGGTAGAACTGGCAGAGTCACGATTTATGAATGGAGAACTCCTCAAGAGTACTCTAATTGTGATCTTTTGATCCAATAAACATCTGCCATAAGTGGTTCATAGTATTTTGAAGAAGGAAATACCACGGACCTCGAGGACTATCGCAAAGTTACTAATATCCTGAAGGAACTAGCAAACACTATCAACATGAAGTAAGTAGAGTGAATCTCGGGTTCAAAGCCCAAGGAGTAGAATACCTACTACTAAGTGGCATCATGGGATGCTTTCGAGAATAAAAGCCAGAATCATCACACTGGGATCACAAAACATTGCTAGATTACTAGGTGACTCCCTAAACACCTAGGGCCATAATAGTAACTCCAACATAATGTCAAGGCAATAGAATACCTCAACTCAACAATTAGTGTGATTGAGCTGGCATAAAGGAGCATCGAAACCAGAGGAAAAGGATTTTGCAAATGCATCAGACTATTTAGAAACCTGGAATGACTCGGACAGCATAACGGCTGTAAATGCTCAGAAGAGATTTGAGACATTCACAAAAATGGTGGCATAACCACTCAGAAGCACAATATCAAGGTTTCGAGATCAATAATTAACATACAGAGGTAGAAACTGAACTGAGGCTTAATCCAACAATCTTATAAGTCTACGGATTAGTAACACGTGATCCTGATGGAAAGAAGAGATAGCCTAGTTCTTAATCCCCGTAGAAGAGAAGATGATGACTCAGATCAGAAGGCCATGAGGTATAAGGAGTAAAAAGAGCCTTACGTTCCATCCCACAATCAATTCCCTTATATAACTAAAGAATTTCTAGACTCAACATCGACCAGTTTGGCTTGGTAATCCTACAGGCAGTCAAGCTCTGATACCAACGCTGTCAGGACCCCGACTGAATGCCACATCGATCTAGCATGTAACACCTCATATCACTTTGCGGCCTCACGCACGGTATTCCCACGGGTGTCGCCTTACCTTTGCCCGGGACCGTTTGCGCCTTTTGGCACACGTATATGACAGTGTCGCTAGCATCCATATGATAAGGAGCCCGGGCTGACATGGCTAGTCGTAAACCCAAAGTGGCACAGACTTACAGGGACAGGCATCCATGACCCATCATCGAACGTGTCGGTCATCAGCGAGTGAATCCAGGCTGTAGCACTGGGCTAGCAGGACTCCGGTGAACCGGGCTGTAGCGGGCTAACAGGACTCCGATATTCATCGCGTGACATTTCCCCGAAGGGACAGACACAGGAAAGAAGAAGGACACATGCCGGCCAGCCTAAGTGTTCCGGAGCAGTAGCAAGCTACCATGGCTCGGTGGAAACACTAGGAGACATTTCCCGGTAAGAGAGGCTACTAAGGATAAACAACTAGATGGTCAGATCCCACACATACCAAGCATTTCAATAACATACACACAATATGCTCGATATGTGCAATACAACATGGCATCACAAAATGACTCTACGACTCAAGTATTTATTCAATAGGCTCCGAGGAGCGAGATATTACAAACAGGGGTCTCACGACCCAACATTCAGAGCATACAAATCAAAGCACAAGCGGAAGCTATCATGTCTGAGTACAGACATCTATAAATGAAAAAGGCTGAGAAGCCTGACTATCTACCAGATCCTGCCGAGGCACAAGATCGTAGCTGAGGTAACAAGCTAAACGTCGAAGTCCACGCGAAACTACTAGTGAGACCGAAGTCTCTCTGCAAAAACATAAAATAGGCAAACGTGAGTACAAATGTACCCAGCAAGACTTACATTAGAACTAACTACATATGCATCATTGTCAACAAAGGGGATGGTGGGTTTAACTGCAGCAAGCCAGCTTTGACTCGGTGGCTATCCTGAACTACGACTGCAAGTAACTCTTTTGAGGTGGCGCACACGAGTCCACATATTCACCATATCAATACACCACTATGGAATCGCTCCCGTCTCCCTACGAGAACGCCATCCATAGCACTCACGCTTATCTTGCGTATTTTAGAGTATCCACTTTCACTTGTCTATGAACTGATATAAGCAACCCAGAAGTCCTTTTCCGCGGACACGGCTATTCGAATAGATCATATTAACCCTGCAGGGGTGTACTTCTTCACACACGCTCTCACCACTTACCGCCGTTTACACGACATGTACTCGGCAACCTTCAAGCGGAAGCCCAACGTGGGTGTCGGCCACGGCCTGCCTAAACACTCGAGTCTCTAGTCCAGGTTTATCGCCTATTCGGGTTCCATCCATGAGGAGATCCGGCTGGAGTTTCGCTCACAGCCCCGAACGATGTGTACAGGGTTCTGTGACACCAAACGGGCGCCCGGTTTACCCGGCCACGTGCCTACCGCATCACAGCCCACCCCTACGGTCAGCGCTGCGCACGGCCTCCAGCATACTACAAACACCAGAAACTACTTGCAACTCCTGGACAGAGGACAAGGGTGATCAAGAAGCCGAGAGGGTCCATTGGTTTCGGGCCCAATGCGTGGTAGTAGCTGAATCATGGATCACAAACACAGAACTCAGTTCCTGAGGACGGCTGCAATGAGACAACCCACCATGTACTCCTACATGGCCTCTCACCGCTACCTTTACCAAATCGTGTTCACACACTTAGCTCACACACAGTAGGACATGTTCACACACCTCTGATTCATCCCCGATGAATCAGACCTGACTCAACTCTAAGCAGTAGCAGGCATGACAAACAAGCACGAATGAGTAGGCACAACAGGGCTCAAACAACTCCTACTCATGCTAGTGGGTTTCATCTATTTACTGTGGCAATGACAGGTCATGCAGAGGATAAAGGGGTTCAGCTACCGCAGCAAGTAACAGATGAATCGGTGTTGTCCTAATGCATTAAAAGAGAGCAGGAGAGAGAGAGTAGGATTGTATCGGAATGAACAAGGGGGTTTTGCTTGCCTGGCACTTCTGAAGATAACATTGAGTCTTCATCAGTGTCAACGATCACATCATCGGTATCGCGTCTATCGAGAGGGGACAAATACCGGCAACACAGAAAGGAACACAATCAATGCAATGCACAATATGATGCATGCTCATGACATGGCAATATGAATGTGTTTTGAGCTAATGCAACTAGCAACAGATTAAATGAAGTTGGTTTGAATACAAGATTCAAATTTAAACTCCATATGTGATTATTCAAATGCCACTTAATTGATTTCTGCTAAACAGCAGCTATAAGTTGTTCTGACATGCATGAAAATGGTACAGATGGATTCCTTGAATTTTTCTGATAATTTTTCATATATAATTTATTTAATTTGGAGTTACGGTTAATTTTCTATGATTTTTAGAAGTTTTAGGCATTTTCTGGAATTTCCTGAATAATATAAATCCAGAAATGAATTATGGCGTCAGCACCACGTCACAGTGACGTCAGCAGGGTCAACTGGGCGCCCCAGGTCAAACCTGACCTGTGGGACCCGAGTGTCAGTGTCTAACTAAACTAACCTAGCTCAGTTAATACTAACCTAACTTAATTAGCCGGGCGGGGCCCGCATGTCAGTGGGAGAGAGGGGGGTCAAACCAGGCAGTGGGGTCAACCCACGCCGGTCATCGGATCAGCGATCGCCGGCGTTTAGCCGCCGGCGAGCCCGACGCGGCGGCGAGAGTGGTTTTGGTCGTTTCGGCAACCAAACAAGCCGCGGAGGGTGGCTATGGGTAGCTGGGAACATGCCGCCACTTCTGGTGGAGTCAGTTGGGGTCAGGGCGGCCGGAATCAGCGCCGGCGACGACCTAGGTGGCCGCCGGAGTTCGGGCGAGGTCGGGGTTGGCGTTAGGGGGCACGAGAGGGGAAGCTGGTGTGTGTGTTAGGTTCGTGGTGAGGTGTGGAGCACGTTGCCGTGCTCGGTAGCTAGCTCCGGTGGCTCTGGCCTTGTCCGCGTCATCGCCGGTGGCGAGGAGCTCACAGCCCCGGTGAAAAGGGCGGCTAGCGTGCGGGAACGAGCGCGGGGAGGAGGGGAAATGGAAGAGGAGCTCACAGCGGATCCGGTAGAGGCAACGGCGAGGCCGGGGAGGGGCTGGAGCTCGCGAATCCTCGAAAGTTCGCCGGCGGCCGAAGGTTGGGGACGAGCTCCAGGAAGACGCTACAGGGCTCCCGCGGTCGAATGGGTTGGTGTAGAAGACGCAGAAGGCGATGGCGGTTCCTCTGAACTCATCGGAGAGGCACGGGGTGGACGGTGGCCGCGGTGATGCTCGTCGGCGGCGGCGGGTGTGTTCGGTGGCTGCGCGCGAGAGAGCCAGAGGAGGAGAGGAGCTCGGGGAGAGAGTGAGAGGCCTGGGGGGGGTGGCGCGTGGCTGTCTCCGTGGCACTAGAAGGGCCTCGAGGGCGTGAGGCAGGCAGGGAGGAGGCCACGGCGTCGCTAGCGCTCTCGCCACGCACCTGCCTATCCTCCTGGCAGGAGGAAGAAGACCACACAGCCCCTGGTGGGCTGGGCCTCTTCTGCCAGGTAAAGCCCAGGTGAGGTTTTTGTCTTTCTCTCTTATTTCTGTTTTTTTTTTGTATTTTGTTCTGTGTTGTTTTAGTTTAGTAAAATACTAAACCATTTAATAAAATCCTGAAAATAGTTATGTGGCTAGAGTTAAAATATACCAAACCACATAAAATGTTCCAGTGATTATTGGACATATATTATTTATATATCAAATATATATCCAATGCAAATAGCTATTTATTTAATTCAAAGGCCCAAAATAATTAACTCTGAGATACCAAAAATATTGTTTTGAGTTTTACCTCTTTGCAATATTTTCAGAGACTAAGAGGAACATTTTCTTGGACTTCTTTGAGGAGATTTTAATATTGATCATTTTTAGAAGGTTTCTGAGGCTTTGAAAATTCCTCAATTCAAATTTCAAAATATAGACATGATTCACACATGAAGCTAGCCTAGAGCATAACAGGACCAGGGATGTGACACCATGAAGGAGCCCTTGAGCCATGTAACGTTGGGCATCTTGCCCACCATGGCTCCGCCGCATTCCGCTTGTTGGCCACCCACCACCTTCGGCTTGATATTGAAGGTCTTCAGCCACAGGACAAAGTGGGGCCGGATGCGGAGGAAAGCCTTGCACACAACGATGAACGCCGAGATGTTGAGGATGAAGTTTGGGGCCAGATCATGAAAGTCCAGCCCATAATAGAACATGAGGCCATGGACAAATGGATGGAGGGGAAACCCCAGACTGCGGACGAAGTGGGGGAGCAAGACCACCCTCTCGTGAGGTTTTGGGGTAGGGATGACCTGCCCCGTGGCTGGCAGCCGGTGCGCGATATCCGCGGTTAAGTATCCAGCTCCGCGTAACTTTTTGATGTGCCCCTCCGTGATGGAGGAGGCCATCCACTTGCCTCCCGCTCC
This sequence comes from Triticum aestivum, assembly GCF_018294505.1. Classification (NCBI taxonomy): domain Eukaryota; kingdom Viridiplantae; phylum Streptophyta; class Magnoliopsida; order Poales; family Poaceae; genus Triticum; species Triticum aestivum. The sequence continues at coordinate 332,481,054 of NC_057794.1, forward strand.
GGACATGTTTTGGAGAGAGTTGAGGAGGAAGATGCGGACTTGGGCGCTGGAGCTCGAGTGCGCGAGAATGGATGAGCAAGGAGGAAGAAGGCGTGGGTAGAAAAAGGTGAGATCTTATCCCTTTATAAGGGCGGACTAAACTATGCGCCCCCACTAGCCTGGTAAAACTCGCTTATCCACCAAGCGATGTAATTAATGGTGCGGTTGGGTTACCCACGTCCTTATTGATGAGAATCCCGTAATAAGGGGAACACGATCTCTGCTTTGACAAGACGTGTCAAGAAACCGCCTCGCGTTATGTGCGGGGCTGGTTAAAGGAAAACAGTTCAAATAATTACCGGGTCGTGGCGTGATGTCATGCTGCCAAAACGTGTCAGCAGATTAGATTTGTGGTAATATTATTCTCTCTATGGTGGTATGTGGAACTTATTTTGCAGGGTCAGACACTATCCTTGTATTCAAATTCTTCCATGGTGTATTCGGGGGAGGAACCCGCCTTGCAATGCCGAAGACAGCACTGCGCGCCGGACTCATCGTCATTGAAGCCTGGTTCAGGGGCTACTGAGGGAGTCCTGGATAAGGGGGTCTCCGGACAGCCGGACTATATCCTTTGGCTGGATTGTTGGACTGTGAAGAAACAAGATTGAAGACTTCGTCCCGTGTCCGGATGGGACTCTACTTGGCATGGAAGGCAAGCTAGGCAATACAGATATGTATATCTCCTCCTTTGTAACCGACCTTGTGTAACCTTAGCCCCCTCTGGTGTCTATATAAACCGGAGGGTTTTAGTCCGTAGGACAACATACAATCATACCATAGGCTAGCTTCTAGGGTTTAGCCTCTCTGATCTCGTGGTAGATCAACTCTTGTACTACTCATATTATCAAGAATAATCAAGCAGGACGTAGGGTTTTACCTCCATCAAGAGGGCCCGAACCTGGGTAAAACATCATGTCCCCTGCCTCCTGTTACCATCCGCCTTAGACGCACAGTTCAGGACCCCCTACCCGAGATCCGCCGGTTTTGACACCGACAGTGGTGCTCAGTTGTGACACCCCCGATTTGACCATACACTAATCATACACGCAAATGTGTATGATCAAGATCAAGGACTCACGGGAAGATATCACAACACAACTCTACACACAAAATAAAATAATACAAGCTTTATATTACAAGCCAGGGGCCTCAAGGGCTTGAATACATAAGCTCGAATGCACAAGAGTTAGTGGAAGCAATAATATCTGAGTACAGACATAAGTTAAACAAGTTTGCCTTAAGAAGGCTAGCACAAAGGTAGCAACGATCGAAAAGGCAAGGCCTCCTGCTTGGGACCTCCTAACTAGTCCTCGAAGTCGAACTCCGCATAGAACCACCCTCAGGATCCTCTGGCTCTTGGACTCCATCATATGATCGCAGTAACCGGGAAAAGGGGAAAAAGAAGTAGGAAAGCAACCGTGAGTACTCATCCAAAGTACTCACCAGCAAGGATCTACACTACATATGCATTGGTATCAATGAAATGGGTAGTATCTGTGGACTGAACTGTAGAATGCCAGAATAAGAGGGGGATAGCTAGTCCTATCAAAGACTATGATTCTGGCAACCCCCATCTTGAAGCAGTAGAAGAGAATAGATGGTAAGTTCATCAAGTATCATCGTATAGCAAAATCCTACCCGCCGATCCTCTCCTCGTAGCCCTATGAGAGAGCGGTCACCGGGTTGTATCTGGCACTTGAAAGGGCGTGTTTTATTAAGTATCCGGTTCTAGTTGTCATAAGGTCGAGGTACAACTCTGGGTCGTCCTTTTACCGAGGGACACGACTATTCGAATAGATAAACTTCCCTGCAGGGGTGCACCACATAACCCAACACGCTCGATCCCTCTGGCCGGACACACTTTCCTGGGTCATGCCCGACCTCGGAAGATCAACACGTCTTAGCCCTACCTAGGCACAACAGAGAGGTCAGCACACTGGTCTAAATCCTATGGCGCAAGGGTCTGAGCCCATCGCCCATTGCACACCTGCACATTGTGAACGCGACCGGTAAGCAGACCTAGCCTCCCTAATACAAGAGCAGGCATTCCAGTCCAATCTGGCGCGCGCCGCTCAGTCGCTAACGTCAAGAAGGCTTCGGCTAATACCATGACGTTGAGTGCCCATAACTGTTCCCGCGTAGTTGGTTAGTGCATATAGGCCAGTGGCTAGACTCAGTTCAAATACCAAGATCTCGTTAAGCATGTTATTTTGAAGTAACCGCAGACGCCGACCAGGGCCATGCCCACCTCTCTCCTAGGTGGTCTCAACCTGCCCCGTCGCTCCGCCACAAAGTAACAGTCGGGGGCCGTCAGGAACCCAGGCCCACCACTACCGGGATGGAACCACCTATCCTTTCAGCCCCCACATCGGAATCACTTGCAGGTACTCTACAAGCCGACCCGACTTTAGTCACCACCATGTATCATGGATAATATTGTAATATGTATATACCCGTGATCACCTCCCGAAGTGACCACGACCTGATAATATAGCATAGCAGACGGACAAGAATGTAGGGCCACTGATGGAATACTAGCATCCTATACTAAAAATTTAGGATTGCAGGTAAGGGTAACAACTGTAGCAACAATGACAGGCTATGCATCAGAATAGGATTAACCAAAAGCAGTAACATGCTACACTACTCTAATGCAAGTAGTAGAGAGTAGAATAGGCGATATCGGGTTGATCAAAGGGGGGGGGCTTGCCTGGAAGCTCGGCAGAGAAGGACTGGTCGACAGTGATGTAGTCGTACTCAGTGGCATCAGCGCCGGTCTCGGGGTCTTCGGGAGAAGAAGAGGGGGAAGGAACTGTAAATACGGAGCAAACAAAGCAACACAGAATATAACAAGGCAATACACGGTGCCAGGGGTGATCTAATGTAGGGATAGTGATACCGGCGAAGCGGGAAAACATTCCCAGTGTTTGATGTTTTTCGGACAAACGAACCGAAGGATATTGTTGCATATTCGCTATGCTAGGGACATGTGGTGGGTGAACAGACTACGCACCCAGGTTCATCACGTTTTTCTAGCAACTTTCATATATAAAACCTTTTCATCCAAGCTAGTATGAATTAGTTATGATTTTTTGAAGTTTATTCAATTTTCTAAAATTGTTTAATACGAGTTTGACTAAGTCAAATTGACTGGTCAAATAGAGAAGGGGTGGCCCACATGTCATAGTCTATCACTAAACAAATAAATAAATCTAACTTATTTAAATGGGGGCCCTACATGTCATCTACTACTAGACTCACTTAGCACTAGTTTAATCCTAAACTAGACTAAACAAGATCCGGCTCATACACATGCCTACGCACACACGACCGAGTACAAGGTCCTTGTTGGCCATGCCCAAGAAGCAGCAGCAACAATACACAGTAGCTAGAGCAATACAAAGCAGCAACAGTGCAAAGTAGCTAGAGCGGTACAAAGCAGCAGGGCAGCGCAAGGAGTACCAGCTTAGTAGCGGCTACAGGAGAAAATAGCAGCGGCAAGCAAGCAATAGCAGCAGCAGTATGCGGGAGCAGAAAGCGGGCACTGCCGGGAAGCAACAGCGGCAGGAGCAAGCGGGGGAGGGCACCATAGGCGGCATGGACGGCTCCAGGCGGCCCGGCCAGCAAGCGGCCAGGGCGCAGCTCGGAGGGGCTGCAGGTGAGGCAGGGCGCGGTAGTGAGGGGGAGGCAGCAGCAGAGTATGTAAGCAGGAGCTCGGGCTCCGGCCATGGTGACCATGGACGAGCACAGGGGTGGCGCCTAACGGGGTGGATTGAAGTTGGGAACGAGGGGAATCGGTCGGGGACCTCACCGCGGACCTGTAGAGGTGCAAAGCAAGCTCGGGGAAGGCTTGGAGGCGACAAATCAAAGCAGTGATGAGCGGCGGCCGGAGGTGGAAGACGACTCGATGTAGGCGATGTAGTGGCGCCGAGCTTCAATAGGAGGCAGTAGAGGAAGTAGCGGGTGACGACGAAGTCCAGGGGCACGACCTCAGGCTTCGAGGATGACGGGGAGCGCGCGAATGACGACGGCCATGGCAGTGGTGGTTCGGGTGTGTGTGCGTGATACGTCCATTTTGCATCATGTTTTTATATCGATATTTATTGCGTTATGGGCTGTTATTACACATTATGTCACAACACTTATGCCTATTCTCTCTTATTTTACAAGGTTTACATGAAGAGTGGGAATGCCGACAGCTGGAATTCTAGGCTAGAACAGGAGCAAATATTAGATATCTATTCTGCACATCTCCATAAGTCCTAAAACTTCACGGGAACACGTTTCAGAATATATAAAAAATATTGGGCGAAAGAAGTACCAGAGGGGGGCCACCCACTGTCCATGAGGGTGGGGGCGCGCCCTACCCCTAGGCGCGCCCCCTGCCTCGTGGCCCCCCTGGTGGCCCTCTGATGCCCATCTTTGGCTATATGGAGTCTTTCATCGAGCAAAATATCATAAGCAAGCTTTCGGGAAGAAACTCCGCCACCATGAGGCAGAACCTTGGCGGAACGAATCTAGGGCTCCAGTGGAGCTGTTCTGTTGGGGAAACTTCCCTTCGGGAGGGGGAAATCATCACCATTGATCCTCTCGTCGAGAGGGGGTCAACCTCCATCAACATCTTCACCAGCACCATCTCCTCTCAAACTCTAGTTCATCTCTTGTATCCAATGTTTGTCTCTAAGTCTCAGATTGATACATGTTGGTTGCCAGTAGTGTTGATTACTCCTTGTAGTTGATGCTAGTTGGTTTATTTGGTAGAAGATCATATGTTCAGATCCATTATGCATATTAATACCCCTCTGATTATGAACATGAATATGCTTTGTGAGTAGTTACATTTGTTCCCGAGGACATGGGAGAAGTCTTGCTATAAGTAGTCATGTGAATTTGGTATTCATTCGATATTTTGATGAGATGTATGTTGTCTTTCCTCTAGTGGTGTCATGTGAACATCGACTACATGACACTTCACCATTATTTGGGCCTAGGGGAAGGCATTGGGAAGTAATAAGTAGATGATGGGTTGCTAGAGTGACAGAAGCTTAAACCCTAGTTTGTGTGTTGCTTCGTAAGGGGCTGATTTGGATCCATATGTTTCATGCTATGGTTAGGTTTACCTTAATACTTCTGTTGTAGTTGCGGATGCTTGCAATAGGGGTTAATCATAAGTGGGATTCTTGTTCAAGGAAGGACATTACCCAAGCACCGGTCCACCCACATATAAAATTATCAAAGTATCGAACGCGAATCATATGAGCGTGATGAAAACTAGCTTGATGATAATTCCCATGTGTCCCCGGGAGCGCTTTCCTTCATATAAGAGTTTGTCCAGGCTTGTCCTTTGCTACAAAAGGGATTGGCTTATCTTGCTGTACTTTATTTACTTGTTGCTCGTTACAATTTATCTTATCACAAAACTATCTGTTACCGATAATTTCAATGCATGTAGAGAATACCTTGCTGAAAAGCGCTTATCATTTCCTTCTGCTCCTCGTTGGGTTTGACACTCTTACTTATCGAAAAGGCTACGATAGATCCCCTACACTTGTGGGTCATCAAGACTCTTTTCTGGTGTCGTTGCCGGGGAGTGAAGCGTCTTTGGTAGGTGGAATTTAGTAAGGAAAAATTTATATAGTGTGCTGAAATTTACTGTCACTTGTTACTATGGAACATAATCCTTTGAAGGGCTTGTTCGGGGTATGTTCACCCCGACTAGTAGAGCAAAGAGTTGCTCCTCAACCTACTGAAAATGTTTTCTTTGAAATTCCTTCGGGTATGATAGAGAAACTGCTAGCTAATCCTTTTTACAGGAGACAAAACATTACATCCCGATTTGCACCTAATCTATGTGGATGAAGTTTGTGGATTGTTTAAGCTTGCAGGTATGCCCGATGATGTTGTCAAGAAGAAGGACTTCCCTTTATCTTTGAAGGGAGAGGCATTGACATGGTTTAGGCTATGTGCTGATATTGGATCATGGAACTACAAACGATTGAAATTGGAATTCTATTGGAAGTTTTATCCTATTCATCTGGTTCATCATGATCGTAATTATATATATAATTTTTGGCCTCATGAAGGATAAAGCATCACTCAAGCTTGGGGGAGGCTTAAGTCAATGTTATATTCATGCCCCAATCATGAGCTCTCAAAAGAAATGATTATTCAAAATTTTTATGCTCGGCTTTCTGTCAGTAATCGCTCCATGCTCGATACTTCTTGTACTGGTTCTTTTATGATGAAGACTATTGAATTCAAATGGGATTTATTGGAGAGAATTAAACGCAACTCTGAAGATTGGGATCTCGACGAAGGTAAGGAGTCAGGTATGACACCTAAGTTTGATTGTGTTAAATCTTTTATGGATACCAATGCTTTTCGTGAATTTAGCACTAAATATGGACTTGAATCTGAGATAGTAGCTTCTTTCTGTGAATCCTTTGCTACTCATGTTGATATCCCTAAGGAGAAGTGGTTTAAATATAATCCCTCCCATTGAAGTAAAAGTAGTTGCACCTATTAAAGTTTAAGAAAATACTATCACTTATAATGATCATGTTGTTCCTACTACTTATATTGAGAAACCACCTTTCCCTGTTAGAATAAAGGATCATGCTAAAGCTTCAACTGTGGTCAATAAAAGTAATATTAAGACACCCAAACCCCCTGAGAAAATTAAAGTTGAACCAAATATTGCTATGGTTAAAGATCTCTTGGCAGATCACATTGATGGGCATGCTATTTACCTCTGTGATGAAGCTGCTAGAATTGCTAGACCTGATACTAAAAATAAACATAGACCTGTTGTAGGCCTGTTATTTCTATTAAAATAGGAGATCATTGTTATCATGGCTTATGTGATATGGGTGCTAGTGCAAGTGCAATACCTCATTCCTTATATAAAGAAATTATGCATGATATTGCACCTGCCGAGATAGAAGAGATTGATGTTACAATTTAGCTTGCCAATAGAGATACTATTTCACTAGCTGGGATTGTTAGAGATGTTGAAGTCTTGTGTGGGAAAGTTAAATATCCTACTGTTTTTCTTGTTCTTGGTTCCCCACAAGATGACTTTTGTCCCATTATATTTGGCAGACCCTTCTTGAATACCGTTAATGCTAAGATAGACTGCAATAAGGATGTTGTTACTATTGGTTTAGGGGATATGTCTCATGAGTTTAATTTTGCTAAATTTCATAGACAACCCCATGATGAATAATTGCCTAGTAAAGATGAAATTATTGGTCTTGCTTCTATTGCCGTGCCTCCTAGTGATCCTTTAGAACAATATTTGCTAGACCATGAAAATGATATGTTTATAAATGAAAGAAGGGAAATAGATGAAGTATTCTTTAAACAGGGACATATTTTGAAGCACAACTTGCCTGTTGAAATCTTAGGGGATCCTCCTCCACCTAAGGGTGACCCCGTGTTTGAGATTAAACCTTTACCTGATACTCTTAAATATGCTTCTCTTGATGAAAAGAAGATATATCCTATTATTATCAATGCTAACCTTTCAGAGCATGAAGAAAAGAAATTATTGAAAATTCTGAAGAAGCATCATGCTGCTATTGGATATACTCTTGATGATCTTAAGGGCATTAGTTCCACTCTATGCCAGCACAAAATAAAATTGGAGAAAGACGCTAAACCAGTTGTTGATCACCAACGACGGTTAAATCCCAAGATGAAAAAAGTGGTAAGAAAAGAAATACTAAAGCTTCTGGATGCAGGTATAGTTTATCCCGTTGCTGATAGTCAGTGGGTAAGTCCTGTCCATTGTGTCCCTAAGAAGGGAGGTATTACTGTTGTCCCTAATGATAAAGATGAATTGATCCCACAAAGAATTGTTACAGGTTATAGAATGGTAATCGATTTCCGCAAATTAAATAAAGCTACTAAAAAGGATCATTACCCTTTACCTTTTATTGATCAAATGCTAGAAAGGCTATCCAAACATACACATTTTTGCTTTCTAGATGGTTATTCTGGTTTCTCTCAAATACCTGTATCAAAAGAGTATCAAGAAAAGACAACTTTTACTTGCCCTTTCAGGACCTTTGCTTATAGACGTATGCCTTTTGGTTTATGTAATGCACCTACTACCTTTCAAAGATGTATGCCTGCTATATTCTCTGACTTTTGTGAAAATATTGTTGAGGTATTCATGGATAATTTCTCCGTTTATGGAACTTCTTTTGATGATGGCTTAAGCAACCTTGGTTGAGTTTTGCAGATATGTGAAGAAACTAATCTTGTCTTGAATTGGGAGAAGTGCTACTTTATGGTTAATGAAGGCATTGTCTTGGGGCATAAAATTTCTGAAAGAGGTATTGAGGTTGATAAACCTAAGGTTGATGCTATTGAAAAGATGCCGTGTCCTAAGGACATTAAAGGTATAAGAAGTTTCCTTGGTCATGTCGGTTTTTATAGGAGGTTCATTAAGGACTTCTCTAAAATCTCCAGGCCTCTGACTAATCTCTTACAAAAAGATGTTCCTTTTGTCTTTGATGATGATTGTGTAGAAGCATTTGAAATACTTAAGAAAGCTTTGATTTCTGCACCTATAGTTCAACCTCCTGATTGGAATTTACCCTTTGAAATCATGTGTGATGCTAGTGATTATGCTATAGGGGCTGTTCTAGGACAAAGAGTTGATAAGAAATTAAATGTTATTCAATATGCTAGCAAAACTCTAGACAGTGCCCAGAGAAATTATGCTACTACTGAAAATGAATTTTTAGCAGTTGTATTTGCTTGTGATAAGTTTAGACCTTATATTGTTGATTCCAAAGTAACTGTTCACACTGATCATGTTGCTATTAAATATCTTATGGAAAATAAAGATGCTAAACCTAGACTTATTAGATGGGTTCTCTTGCTACAAGAATTTCATTTACATATTATTGATAGAAAGGGAGCTGAGAACCCCGTTGCTGACAACTTGTCTAGGTTAGAGAATGTTCTTGATGACCCACTACCTATTGATGATAGCTTTCCTGATGAACAATTAGCTGTCATAAATGCTTCTCGTACTGCTCCATGGTATGCTGATTATGCTAATTATATTGTTGCTAAATTTATACCACCTAGTTTCACATACCAGCAAAAGAAAAAGTTCTTCTATGATTTAAGATATTACTTATGGGATGACCCACATCTTTATAAAGAAGGAGTAGATGGTGTTATTAGACGTTGTGTACATGAGCATGAACAGGAACAGAACCTACGCAAGTGTCACTCCGAAGCTTATGGAGGACACCATGCTGGAGATAGAACTGCACATAAGGTATTACAATCCAGTTTCTATTGGCCTACTCCCTTCAAGGATGCCCGTAAGTTTGTCTTGTCTTGTGATCAGTGTCAAAGAATTGGTAATATTAGTAGACGTCAAGAAATGCCTATGAATTATTCACTTGTTATTGAACCATTTGATGTTAAGGGCTTTGATTATATGGGACCGTTTCCTTCCTCTAATGGGTACACTCGTATTTTAGTTGCTGTTGATTACGTTACTAAGTGTGTAGAAGCTATTCCAACTAGTAGTGATGATCATAACACCTCTATTAAGATGCTTAAAGAAGTTATTTTTCCGAGGTTTGGAGTCCCTAGATACTTAATGACTGATGGTGGTTCACATTTCATTCATGGTGCCTTTTCGTAAAATGCTTGCTAAGTATGATGTTAATCATAGAATTGCATCTCCTTATCACCCATAGTCTAGTGACCAAGTATAATTAAGTAATAGAGAGCTTAAATTAATTTTGCAAAAGACTATTAATAGATCTAGAAAGAATTGGTCCAAGAAACTTGATGATGCATTATGGGCCCATTGAACTGCATATAAGAATCATATGGGTATGTCTTCGTATAAGATGGTTTATGGAAAAGCATGTCACTTACCTCTTGAACTAGAACATAAGGCATATTGGGCCATTAAAGAGCTCAACTATGACTTCAAACTTGCCGGTGAGAAGAGGCTTTTTGACATTAGCTCACTTGATGAATAGATAACCCAGGCTTATAAAAATGCCAAACTGTTTAAAGAAAAGTTAAAAGATGGCATGATAAAAGAATACAAAAGTGTGAGTTTAATGTAGGTGATTATGTATTGCTATACAACTCTCGTTTAAGATTTTTTGCAGGCAAACTCCTCTCTAAATGGGAAGGTCCTTACGTCATCAATAAGGTCTATCGTTCCGGTGCCATAAAAATCAACAACTTCAAAGGCACAAATCCGTGGGTGGTGAACGGTCAAAGAATCAAAATTATATCTCAAGTAGTCCTATAAATGTTGAAACTAATGTTATTGGAACTGTAACCCCGGAGGAATACATAACGGACACTTTTCAGAATGTTTCAGACTCCGAAAAGGAATAGGTACATGGTACGGTAAGTAAACTGACTCCAAAACAATTCTAATAGAAAATTTTCTCTGTTTTAGAATATTTAAGAAAATAAGAAAATAAGAAGTAGTCCGGAAAGGACACGAGGCTTCCACGAGGGTGGAGGGCGCGCCCTACCCCCTGGGCATGCCCCCTGCCTCGTGGGCATCTTGTGTGCCCTCCGGACTCTGTTTTATTGCACGATACTTCTTTTGGTCAGTAAAACTTCATTATATAATCTCTCGAAGGTTTTGACCATCGTACCACGCAAATATCCTCTGTTTTTGTTTCGAGCTATTTTTGCTGCAGATTTGGAGCAAGATGTCCTCTCAAGAGTCAGTCGGGGAGAGTTGGGTGTCTCATCCGACACCGGGACCAAGAGCAAACAGTGATGCTGACCACTTTGGGCCATCAACGGAAGAAGAGATGGAGGCCGACTTGAAAAGGATAGATGCCATGGAAGAGGATCAAGAAGTTACTTCTCATTTCCGATCTGGATTCACGATGGGGGAACTACAGAGCTCAGCCATTCCAAACTCGGTCATCCCTTCCAATGTTAGATTTCTTTCTTATGAAAATATGAAAAAGAGTGTTACTTGTTCTCCCACATCTATGCAACATCCATGGGTGAAAGGAGGTTTAGCCGTCACGGGCATGCTCCGAAAGGAAATAATGGGCCTCAAGCAGCAAGTCAATAAGCTTGAAGAAGAGAATCATATCTTGAGGGGCATCATCGCCAAGAATATCTCATCACCACCTATGAAGAGGGAGACATAAACACATGGGTATGGGCACTCCCCTTGGCAACTGCCAAGCTTGGGGGAGTGCCCCAGTATCGTATCACCATCAGAACTTTTATCTTTACCGTTTTTCTTAGTTCGACCCTTTTGGTAATATCTTGATCTAGTAGCATAGAGTTCTAGCATGATCCAGTTTCTAGTTTTGATTTATGATCCTTCTATGTAATCGAGTCCGTGAGCTATATATAATAAAGATTAGTGATGAGTCAAGGGCTTGATTATCTTGCTATGATCTTGAGGGAATAAAATAAAAGAGAAAGAATAAAAATAAATAGAGAGATCATATGGATCTTATGGAGAGTAATGACCTCACATATAAACAGTATGATGCATAAAAGTTGTTGAGAGTTGACAAACATAGTTTTGGTCATTGTTGCAATTAATAGGAAGTAATAAAGAAAGAGAGGTTTTCACATATAAATATACTATCTTGGACATCTTTTATGATTGTGAGCACTCATTAAAATATGACATGCTAAAGAGTTGACGTTGGACAAGGAAGACAATGTAATGGGTTATGCTTTCTTACATCGGAAATAAATTATATTGTCATGGATCATCCAACATGTTGAGCTTGCCTTTCCCTCTCATGCTAGCCAAATTCTTCGCACCAAGTAGAGATACTACTTGTGCTTCCAAATATCCTTAAACCCAATTTTGCCATGAGAGTCCACCATATCTACCTATGGATTGAGTAAGATCCTTCAAGTAAGTTGTCATCGTTGCAAGCAATAAAAATTGCTCTCTAAACATGTGTGATTTATTAGTGTGGAGAAAATAAGCTTTATACGATCTTGTGATGTGGAAGAAATAAAAACGACAGACTACATACTAAAGGTCCATGTCACAAGTGGCAATATAAAGTGACGTTCTTTTGCATTAAGATTTCGTGCATCCAACCTTAAAGCACATGACAACCTCTGCTTCCCTCTGCGAAGGGCCTATCTTTTATTCATGTCTTATACTTCATACAAGAGTCATGGTGATCTTCACCTTTCCTTTTTACATTTTATCCTTTGGCAAGCACAATGTGTTGGAAAGATCCTGATATATATAGCTAATTGGATGTGAGTTTTCATGAACTATTATTGTTGACATTACCCTTGAGGTAAAAAGTTGGGAGGCAAAACTATAATACCCTATCTTTCTCTGTGTCTGGCTAAAACTTCATAACCATAAATATGGCGTGAGTGTTAGCAATTGTGAAAGGCTAATTGATGGTTGAGTATGTGGACTTGCTGAAAAGCACTTATATTGACTCTTTCCGATGTTATGATAAACTGCAATTGCTTCAATGACTGAGATTATAGTTTTTTGGTTCTCAATGAAGTTTCTGATTCATACTTGAAATTGTTAATGAATTGTTACTTTAGCATAAGAATTCATATGACAATATTTATATATGTTGCTGTTCTAAGAATGATCATGATGCCCTCATGTCCGTATTTTATTTTATCAACACCTCTATCTCTAAACATGTGGACATATTTCTCGATATCGGCTTCCGCATGAGGACAAGCAAGGTCTAAGCTTGGGGGAGTTGATACGTCCATTTTGCATCATGCTTTTATATCGATATTTATTGCATTATGGGCTGTTATTACACATTATGTCACAACACTTATGCGTATTCTCTCTTATTTTACAAGGTTTACATGAAGAGGGGGAATGCCGGCAGCTGGAATTCTGGACTGGAAAAGTAGCAAATATTAGAGACCTATGAGGGAGTCCTGGATTAGGGGGTCTCTGGACAGCCAGACTATATCCTTTGGCCAGACTGTTGGACTATGAAGATACAAGATTGAAGACTCTGTCTCGTGTCTGGATGGGACTTTCCTTGGCATGGAAGGCAAGCTTGGCAATACAGATATGTAGATCTCCTCCCTTGTAACCGACTTTGTGTAACGCTAGCCCCCTCCGGTGTCTATATAAACCGGAGGGTTTAGTCCGTAGGATAACAAACAATCATACCATAGGCTAGCTTCTAGGGTTTAGCCTCTACGATCTCGTGGTAGATCAACTCTTGTAACACTCATATCAGCATGATCAATCAAGCATGACGTAGGGTATTACCTCCATCGTGAGGGCCTGAACCTGGGTAAACATCATGTCCCCTGCCTCCTGTTACCATCCACCTTAGACGCACAGTTCAGGACCCCCTACCCGAGATCCGCCGGTTTTGACACCGACATTGTTGCTTTCATTGAGAGTTCCACTGTGCCGTCACCGTAAGGCTTCATGGTTCCTTCGATCATCGGTAACGATGCGGTCCAGGGTGAGGTTTTCCTCCCCGAACAGATCTTCGTATTAGGCGGCTTCGCACTGCGGGCCAACTTGCTTGGCCATCTGGAGAAGATCGAGAGCTACACCCCTGGCCATCAGGTTAGGTTCGGAAACTTAAACTACACTACCGACATCCGTAGAGACTTGATCTTCGATGGATTCGAGCCCATGTCAGGTGCGTCGCACGATCACGACATGCATGATTCAGCTCTGCCGTCGAACAGTGTTCAGGAGATCACACCTGCAACTACTCCGGCCTTCAGTCCGGAGCAAATTGCTCCATCCGAGGATGGGTGGATAGACCCCGCCCTGGAGGCCGCACTCTCAGTGGCGATAGAGCCAGATACTGACTTCACCCCTTACGAGAGCCGTGTTGCCAAACCATTGGATTCCTCCCCGGCCACGGGCTCCAAACCACCTGCATCTGCGCCCATCGAATCCGATTGGGTACCGATCATGGAGTTTACCTCCGCAGATATATTTCAGCACTCGCCTTTCGGCGAAGTGCTAAATTCATTAAGATCTCTCTCCTTGTCAGGAGAACCTTGGACGAACTATGTCTGGCTAGAACGGGATGCAGATGACGAAGAAATTCGCTCCCCACCCACCACCCACTTAGTAGACACTGTCGACAATTTAACCGACATGCTCGACTTCGACTCCGAAGACATCGACAGTATGGACGACGATGCAGGAGACGAACAGGAACCAGTGCCCACAGGGCGCTGGACAGCCACTTCATCACATGACATATACATGGTGGACACACCCAAAGGAGGCAATGGCGACGAGACATCGGAGGATGGCCCCTCGAAGAAGCAACTCAAGCACCGATGTCAGAGGCGCCACTCTAAGTTCCGCCATAGCAAAAACAGCGATAACAGCGCAAGAGAAAATAACACTCTAGTCGACTCCAGAGGAAACGACGACCACATTGACCCACTGGTAGAGCACGATGAAATTGCAAATGGCGAACATAGTATGGATCCGATGTCCGAACATGGCGACCCCAAGGATAAACCTCATCAACCCCTCTCTGGCGAAGCAAACAGTCCGGACGAAGATGCAACCATCATCCCGGAAACGCACTTGGAACAAGAGAACCTCCGCAGAAGGCTTATTGCCTCAGCGAGGAGTCTGAAGAAGCAAAAGCAAAGGCTTAAGGCCGCACAAAATACGCTCAACAGGAGGTGGAACAAAGTGCTCGACAACGAAGAAAAGTATGGTGGAAGTTACCACACAAAGAGCTACCCAAAGCGCAAGCTATTACCTGAATTCGATGATGAGGCCGTAGAGCTCACATAGCCGAAAAATGAAACGGCCAACCGACTGGATCAACCACCTTGTGGCCACGATTGAGCGGCTAACAAGGTCGCACATAAGTCAACACACGATCTATGTGAGGACTTGCGCCAAAAATCCAATATGACCATATCCATCTATGGATCTAGGAAGCGCGCTCCGGCACAAAATCAAAATCAAATACTACAACCGTCTGAATGCCATGATACATCCAAATACAGGGGTGCCGCACAGCACACCCCCTATGTTTCACCGATGAGGTGCTGGACCACGAATTCCCAGATGGATTCAAACCAATGAACATAGAGGCGTATGATGGGACCACAGACCCTGGGGTCTGGATTGATGACTTTATCCTTGATATCCATATGGCTCGCGGAGACGATCTCCATGCCATCAAGTATTTTCCCCTCAAGCTTAACGGACCAGCTCGGCACTGGCTGAAAAGCCTCCCCGAAAACTCAATTGGAAGTTGGGAGGAGCTCGAGGATGCTTTTTGGGCTAATTTTCAAGGGACCTATGTCCGACCTCCGGATGTAGACAATTTAAGTCATATAACTCAATAGCCCGGAGAGTCAGCCCGAAAGCTTTGGAACAGGTTTCTCACTAAGAAGAACAAATCGTCAACTGTCCGGACGCCGTATCCTTAGCAGCTTTCAAACACAGCGTCCGAGACGAATGGCTCGCCAGACACCTCGGCCAAGAAAAACCGAGAACAATGGCAGCCCTGACAAGCCTCATGGCCCACCTTTGCACGGGCGAAGATAGCTGGTTAGCCCGTAGTAGCACCAGCGACCCAAGCACATCCGAAGTCAGGGATGGCAATGGAAAACCACGACACAGTAAAAGCAAGCGTCGTAATAAAGAAGACAACCTAGATAATACGGCGGCAAACGCCGGATTTAGGGGCTCTCGACCAGGTTAGCGGAAAAAGCCTTTCAAAGGCAGCAGAGATGGACCATCTAGCCTAAACAAGATTCTAGACAAACTATGTCAGATTCAAGGCACCCCCGATAAACCTGCAAATCACACCCAGAGAGAATGATGGGTCTTCAAGCAGGTCGGTAAGCTAAACGCCGAACACAAGGGGGGGGGGGAGACACCAAGCAAAGACGAGGACGAACCTCGCCAGCACAGCACTGGAGAACATAATTTTTTTTCCCACCAGAGGTTAAAACAGTAAACATGATCCATGTGACAAAGAGGAGAAGCAAACATGTACTCCGAGACATATGCACCGTAGAGCCCGTCACCCCCAAGTTCACCCCCTGGTTGGCCTGCCCGATCACTTTCGATCGCAGGGATCACCCGACAAGCATCCGACATGAAGGATTGGCTGCCTTGGTGTTAGACCCAATAATAAACGGATACCATCTCACATGAGTCCTTATGGACGGCGGCAGTGGTATAAATCTGATACATCAGGACACAGTCCGCAAAATGGGGATAGACCCGACAAAAATCAGCCACAGTAATACTACCTTCAAGGGAGTAATACCAGGCCCAGAGGCCCGCTGCACGGGCTCTCTATTACTAGAGGTTGTATTCCGTTCTTCCGACAACTTCTTAAGTGAAAAGTTAACTTTCTACATCGCTGCATTCCGAAGTGGCTATCAAGCACTACTCGGAAGAGCGGCTTTCGCTCATTTTAATGTAGTACCGCATTACGCTTTTCTCAAGCTTAAGATGCCCGGTCCATGTGGCACCATCACAGTTAGTGGAAATATTGAGCGTTCTCTACGCGCGGAAGAATGTGCGGCGGCTTTAACAGCTGAGTGACCTGAGATTGGTTCGATGGTTAAACCCTCATAGATAGTAGAAGGGGCTTCACGCGTGTAATCAGGGCTAGTTCGGCTCAACTTGACTTATCTTGAATTCTAATGGTTTATCTAGAATAACCAACTTTTTTGGCACGACAACAGAGACACAGGCGCAGACGTGCAACAGGGACCCGCTCAAAGGTTTCTTTTCAGATTAAGACCCTACGTAAACCTTTTTTACTATCTCTTGTTGATTCACATCCTCTGGATACTCAATACAACCGAGAAGGATGCTGACGTTATTGGTATGTGGCCACGTCAGGATATTGCATGTACTTGGACACTCGGGGTTTATTATTAAGGGCATTGTTCAGCCCGGCATATGTTATAAAGACCGAATACCTTAGGGAGTGTTCGGCGTCGCGAGTTTGGCCTTATATGCATCAACTCTGAATCATGTCTTTGGTCAAATGTTGGGTTTGCCCGGCTCCCGCGTTTTTCTACCTTACGTTCCACTCTATCGGCTAGGCGGCACCGGGAGAACTACTGCGATTGTGCCCTGGTTCATCCGGATGAGCACCTCAGTAGAGAAAGCCGAAAACTAACTGTCATGATAAAGCACGAGACTGGTCAACCACTCGATGACTTAGCAGAATCTTCGGG
This sequence comes from Triticum aestivum, assembly GCF_018294505.1. Classification (NCBI taxonomy): domain Eukaryota; kingdom Viridiplantae; phylum Streptophyta; class Magnoliopsida; order Poales; family Poaceae; genus Triticum; species Triticum aestivum. The sequence goes on from NC_057794.1 coordinate 332,498,295, forward strand.
ATTCCTCCGCATTAACAAAGGGCCGTTTCCCAATCATGTACGTACGCGCCCCGTATTCGGACGAGCGCGGAAGTACCAGGGGCTATATAGTAGTCCCACCGTCAAACTCCTATGGCTAAGTGAAAGTGTTAAAGCAATATAGTCTGATTGCCCCGTTCGCTGCGCTACCACCTCCTTCATGGACCAAGACGTTGGATTAAGTGTGAATACGCGTTTTGTGTGAACACCCCCGCATTATATGCGTGGGGGCTGAAGCCGACGACTGCAAACTTTTAGGTTATATACATATATACATAAACGGCCGCACAGGAGGCATCATAATACTTCCAGGCAAAAGTATAAACACAGCCTTCATAATTCAATAAAACATTATTTTTACAATGTGTTGGGGATATTACTACTGGGCATAAACTGGCTTACCTGGGCCGGATTAACTCCATCAGTAGTTCAAAGGTGTTAAAGCCCAAAGAGGTAGATAAAGGCCCACGGCCCGTAGTCGGTTTACAACCTGTAGTCGTACATCAACTTTGTGCATATACTTGTAATATAAGTTAGGAACAAGGAGAGACCAACCCGGATACGAGTATGAACCGGTGTTGGGACTCTCTGAACCGGCAGGCGTCACCCATGTATATAAGGGGACGACCCGGCGGCGGTTCAAGGACAACAGAAAACAACTTGAGACATAGGCGAAGCTTATTTGCTCCCTAGTCATCGGAACACCCATCAATTCCATCACAACTAGAGGTAGGCTTTTACCTTCATTGAAGGGGCCGAACTAGTATAAACTCTCTTGTGTTCTTGTGTCCGCTTTAACCCCTTCAAGCTAACCCGTAGCGATGGCGCCATGACTAAGTCCTTTCAATAGGACATCTGCCGTGAAAAAACCACGATAGTTGGCACCCACCATGGGGCTATCGCACGATGGTTTCCGGTTCTTGGAGGGCCGCTTTGAAGGACTCGAGGGCTATGCTGTAGGCCGGATGACTAAGAGTCGTCGCGGCAGGCTCTACATCGACGATGCAGGCTGGGGCCCCGAGGCCGTCTCAGTTGAGTACGGGTACCGGGTCCCCTTCGGTAGCATTCACGTTTTCATTGGTAAGATCGGTGAACCGGGCCCTGAGCCGGACATCTGCACCGACCTCATCGAGACGGCTCAGCGTGCGCAATCCGCCCGGGTTAAACCGGCCATGAAGCGTGCCTTCGTGGGAGTCATCCATGGAGGAAGTCATGAGGACGGATCGGGATTTCGCGGGGCGACTGTCATTTGTTCCGGTGACGAATCTTTGACCGGAGAAACCGAATCTCTTTATCAGCTACAAGATGGCCAGATTGGGAGCTGTTCTGATGGCGTCAGTATTCCAGACCCCTCTGATCTGCCCAACCGGGTTGGAATATTCATGGCCGGAACACAAGCAGCGCTTCATTCTTCGACAGCTGCGGCAACGATTTCCGGTGCAGCAGCAGCAACGGCTGCTGGGGCAGGAGGCCCTGTGCGCCCGCCGGCTCAGGTTCTATCAGAGCTATTTGATGCGTTGGCTATGCTTATGGCGGAAGTTAATCCGCCAGATCAGGACGTTCACAATACGGAGATTGCAAAGGTAAAGGAATAGATCACCCAGGCCAAGGCAGATCTGGCGGCTGAGGACACCAGGATGGCCGCAGAGCGGGCCTCTTTAGACGCACAGGCCTACAGGCTTATGTTGGATCAGAGCGCGTCGCATGAAGTCATGAGGAGGAAGCACCGGTCCCGCTTACCTCCGGTTTTCGAGGCCAGAGACCTTTTCAACACTCCAGGACCAAGAGCCAGTAATCCGCTGGAGGGGAACCGGGCAGAAGCCCCTGGGACCGGTGCACCGGTTCAGCCCCGTCAGATGGACCCGCCTCGTCAAAACACCGTTATACCTCGGGATGCTTTAACACCTCCGGGTCACTACTCCAACCCAATGGACAATCTTGTTGCTGCTGCTGCACGATTGGAGGCCATTCCAGTTGAAGGTGACTCGTCGCAAGTAGTAGAGATGCGACGGGTCAAGGAACTTCTGAGGACAGCTTTGGCCCAACAGGAGGCGTACTCGTACAGCCGCGACCGAATCCACTCGACCCCCCATCCAAGCCGGAGCTATAGCAGACATATGGATGAACCAGTAGTGTCGAGTAATGAACGACGTGGAGCACCCCGTGGTAACAACCCGACGGGTGGTGCTGATGACGCTCAGGAAGTGGTGAACCGGGCCCGAGCGCGTAGGGAGGCCGAGTTAGCCGCACAACATCAAGCTCGACAGCTCATGCCGGTTCGTCCAACCATTTCGATCGAACCCGGTGTTACTTCTAGTTCTTTGGGGGTGCCTTGCCTCGTCCCCGCTTTACGCAACGTGCGTTTGCCCAAGGATTTCAAAGGCCCGCGCAAGGTACCAAATTATACGGCGGATCAACCACCAGAGACATGGGTAGAGAGCTATGAGATGGCCATGTAGATGCTTGATGTGGATGACACGGCATGTGCGAAATACTTCACCATGATGCTTGAAGGAACGGTCCGTACTTGGTTAAAAAGTTTGCCCGCTAATTCTATCAGTTCATGGGCCCACTTACGAGCTCGGTTTATCAACAATTTCAAGGATACCTGTAAACAGCCTATGTCGATAGTGAACTTAGCTGCATGCGTCCAGGAGGAAGGAGAGTCAACGACTCATTGGGTGCGCCGGGTTTCACAAGTGTTGCACTCCCCAGACCGCATCAACGCTGACACCGCAGTATTAACCCTAGAAGGCAACTGCCAGTTTGGGCCCCTGAAGTTGAAATTGGGACGGATGAAGCGTCATTGCACCGACATGGGAACCCTCATGGCCGCTTTGGTAAAATATGTTGATTCTGATAGTACCAAGGATCCCGAGTATGATGATGACAAGACAGGGAAGGGGAAGAAGAACAGCAGCTCCAAAGGTCAGCAGCATCACTGGGTAGGCAATGGCGGAGGAGGCAAGCGTAAAGCGGATGGCAACATGGATTTTGTGGCTAATACCAACGTACAGGACAATGGCTAGCGGCGCAAGGGCAGGCCAAAAAATCGTAGTGGAGCACCCAACCCCAACCCAAACCGCCTGAACTATTTGCTAAACCAGCCCTGTCCAAAACATGGGACGAAGGAGGAGCCAGCAAACCACCTTTGGAAGGATTGTTTTATTATGCAGGAGTTCAAGAATTCTAATAATTTCCGGTATGATCACGGATCTGGCGGCGGCTCAGGATCCGGGCCGGGTTACGGTGGAGGAAGTTCCGGTTCAGGATTTAATGGTAATCCGGGCGGGCATAATGTTCAAAATAGTCAGAACAACCAGGGTGGTTACAACCAACAGCAGCAACAGTCAGGTTACCAAAGCAACCCAAAGCAGTTGAGTAGTGGGCAGTACCATGTCTTTACCACTAGCTTGGACAAGCGAGACCGGAAGGTTCAGAGGCGGGCAGTCAACTCTGTTGAACTGGCCACACCCCGTTATCTACGTTGGTCTAAACAGTCAATCATATGGAGCAAAGAGGATCACCCACTCCAGGTCGATAATCCGGGTCAGTTGGCTCTGGTGGTGGCGCCTTAGGTGGGAGGTTACAAGTTCACCAAGGTGCTCATGGATGGAGGGAGCAGCATCAACATCCTATACTATGAGACCTTCCGTCGTATGGGACTAACAGATAAGAATCTCAAACCGTCCAATACAGTATTCCACGGTGTAGTGCCTGGCAGATCAGCATATCCCGTTGGTAAGATAGCTCTTGAAGTGGCCTTTGGGGATGATCATGATTCCAGGTCGGAGACATTAACGTTTAAAGTGGTGAAAATCCAAAGTCCATATCATGCCCTGTTTAGGCGTCCAGCATACGCCAAGTTTATGGCTCGGCCCTGTTATGTGTATTTGCAGCTCAAGATGCTGGGTCACAAGGGGACAATAACAGTTCATGGAAGCCGCAAAATCGCTTTGGAATGCGAGGAAGGAGATGCAGCTTATGCAGAGTTGGTTTGTGCCACCGAGGAGTTGAAGTACTATAAAGACAATGTTGATCCAGCGGACATGACTCCGTTGAAGAAGCCAACTATGGAGCATGATCCGGCCCTGAAGTTCAAATCGGCAGCAGAGACTAAGCTTGTTGATTTCGTACCTGGCGATTCGTCCAAGCAGTTTAGCATCAGTGCCAACTTAGATCCGAAATAGGAAGGCGCGCTCATCGAGTTCATCCGTGAGAATTGGGACATTTTCGCATGGAAACCTTCTGACATGCCAGGTGTACCGAGGCAACTCGCAGAGCACACACTTAATGTGGATCCTAAATACAAACCGGTGAAACAGTTCCTCCGCCGGTTTAACGAAGAACGGCGCAAGGTGATTGGAGAAGAGGTAGCCAGGCTCTTAGCAGCTGGCTTTATTATTGAAGTTTTTCACCCTGAGTGGCTTGCCAATCCGGTGCTGGTCCTTAAGAAAAACGGCACCTGGCGCATGTGTGTGGATTACACAGATCTTAATAAGGCTTGTCCAGCAGATCCTTTTGCCCTCCCCCGTATTGATCAAATTATTGATGCTACGGCGGGTTGTGAGCGTCTAAGTTTTTTGGATGCGTATTCTGGCTATCATCAGATCAAAATGGCAGTTAAGGACCAGGAGAAGACAACATTTATAACTCCCTTTGGAGCCTTCTGCTATGTGTCTATGCCCTTCGGGCTCAAGAGTGCCCAGGCAACTTACCAACGGTGTGTACAAAATTGTCTGCACAAGCAGATTGGCCGTAATGTACATGCTTACATGGATGATATCGTGGTTAAATCCAGGGAGAAGGAGACTCTGATTGATGATTTGAAAGAAACCTTTGATAATCTGAGAACATACAAGATGATGCTTAATCCGGACAAGTGTGTTTTTGGTGCACCGGCAGGCAAGCTATTGGGTTTTCTAGTGTCCAACAGGGGAATTGAGGCTAATCCGGAGAAGATCACAGCTATCACCTCCCTGGCTAAACCGAAGTGTATCAACGATGTTCAACGCCTGGCAGTCAGGATTAGTGCGCTAAGCCGGTTTATCAGTCGCCTGGGTGAGAAGGCAATCCCTTTGTATCAGATGTTGAAAAAGACGGATCAGTTTGTCTAGAGTTCTGCTGCTGATGAAGCGTTTGAGGACTTAAAGCGGCAATTGGCCAATCCGCCTGTGCTCGCCGCTCCCATTGACAAGGAGCCGTTACTGCTATATGTTGTTGCTAATGCTCGTGCGGTCAGCGTGGCTATTGTGGTGGAGCGAAAGGAGACAGGTAAGGAGCATCCAGTTCAACGTCCGGTCTATTATATCAGCGAAGTACTCATTGAGTCCAAGCAAAGGTATCCGCATTGGCAGAAGCTGGTGTACGGAGTTTTTATGGCAAGCCGGAAGCTTAAGCAATACTTCCAAGGGCACCCAATTACGGTGGTCAATTCTGCTCCTTTGGGAGATATCATCCAGAACCGGGAAGCAACTGGCCGGATTGCAAAGTGGGCTATAGAGCTGGGGCCGTACGGTTTGAAATATGTGCCTCGGACAGCGATTAAGTCTCAAGCACTTGTTGATTTCATCAATGACTGGACGGAAATGCAAGCACCTGAAGAAAACCCGGATCATACGTATTGGACCATCCATTTTGACGGATCCAGGCAGTTGGAAGGCTCGGGGGCTGGAGTCGTATTAACTTCCCCACGAGGTGATAAGTTTTGTTATGTTCTCCGTTTAATGTTCCCTTGTACTAACAATGCAGCTGAGTATGAAGCCTTGCTCCATGGTCTTCGGATGGCTAAGGAGATGAATCTAAGTCGAGTTAAGTGCTTCGGTGATTCGGACCTTGTGGCTCAGCAAGTGTCTGGCACTTGGGACTCCAAGGACCCACTCATGGCAGCATATCGTTGTGAGGTGGATATTGTTGCAGGTTATTTCAGAGGCTATCAGGTGGACCAGGTGGACCGGCGGAAAAATGAAGCGGCGGACGCTTTAAGCCGGCTGGGCTCTCAGCGCAAACCGGTCCCACCCAATGTTTTTCTGGATGTGCTGCACAACCCGTCGGTGAAGATCCCTGGTGAAGAGGATTTGGCCGTTCCTGATCTGGAGGCTCAATTGGTGGCAGTTCTTCATGTTATTCCGGATTGGACGCTTCCTTATCTAGCGTACAAGAACCGGGGCGAGTTGCCAGAAGATGAGATTCTGGCCCGGCAGATAATCCGGCGATCCAAGTCCATGGCTGTCATCAACGGTGAGTTGCATCATTGCAGTGTATCAGGAGCTTTTCAATGTTGCGTGTCTCCTGAAGAAGGCCGAGAAATTTTGCGTGAGATCCACGAAGGAGATTGTGGTCACCACGCCGGTTCAAAGTCTCTGGTGGCTAAAGCGTTTCGCCATGGTTTCTATTCGTTAACTGCTCATGCTGATGCGAAGGATCTGGTCAGACGATGTGATGGTTGCCAAAGGTTTTCAAGACGTGCACATGTACCGGCTCAAGAATTGAGGATGATTCCAATTACTTGGCCGTTTGCGACTTGGGGGCTGGATATGGTCGGGCCTTTCAAAAGGTCCAAAGATAAGAAGACCCACCTCCTGGTGGCGGTGGACAAGTTTACAAAGTGGGTGGAGGCAGAACCTGTTAGCAAGTGTGATGCGGCCATGGCGGTTCAGTTCATCAAAAAGGTGATTTTCCGGTTTGGCTTTCCGCACAGTATTATCACAGATAATGGTACCAATTTATCCAAAGGTGCTATGAAGGAGTTCTGCGAACGGGAGCACATCTGGCTCGACGTTTCATCAGTGGCACATTCACAGTCCAATGGTCAAGCCGAAAGAGCTAATCAAGAAATCTTGAGAGGCATCAAGCCCCAGCTCATGGTTCCTTTGCAGAGAACGCCGGGTTGTTGGGTAGAAGAATTACCATCTGTGTTATGGAGCATCAATACAACACCCAACAGATCAACACGATACACACCGTTCTTCATGGTTTATGGAGCGGAAGCGGTTCTCCCCAGCGATATCCATCATGACTCACCTCGTGTCACGGCTTATGTTGAAGCGGACAACGAGACAGCACGACAAGATGCTTTGGACCGGTTGGATGAAGAGCGTGACATCCCAGCCGCCCGGTCAGCGATTTACCAGCAGGATCTTCGTCGTTATCACAGTCGCCGAGTTAGAACCAGAGCCTTCCAGGAAGGAGATTTGGTGCTTCGGCTCATCCAAGATCAGACTGATATGCATAAGCTATCCCCACCTTGGGAGGGGCCTTTCGTGGTCAGCAAGAATCTGCACAACGGGTCGTACTATCTGATCGATATTCGAGAGCATAAGGACTCACGTACATCAGAGGAAGAGACTAACAGGCCATGGAATATAGCTCATCTTCGGCCTTACTATACCTGAGCCATTGGCTATACTTATGTACATACAATGTATATATTATGATTAAGTATAATAAACCGGAACCTCAGCTAAAGCGGGGTATCTGTTCTTTTACATCATGTGAGGTTACACGGAGTTGCTCTAAAACGGCCTCCGGTTTATCCCTTGAGTTCGCTTTGCTAAAAGCATCGTGTTATATCACTTGGAGGATTGGTCGTGTCCGAACCAATACCATGCCTCTTGATAGGCGAAAGCCACCAGATCACTTGGGGACTTGGTCATGTCTGAACCAGTCATGCCTCTTGATTGGCCTAAGGCCACAGAATCACTTGGGGGCTTGGTCGAACCCGAACCATGACCACGCCATTTGGTCGGCATAAATGCCACAAGAATCACTTGGGGACCTGGCTAACTAGAACCATAGTTACACCTAACGGGAGCTTGGTCATGTTTGGCCATGGTTACGCCATTTGATCAGCTTAAATAAATCTTTTTTGGCAAACGTTTTTGTCGTTGCTTTTGCTTCATACTTTTCTTTGAAGGTTTTTTTTTGCTTTTTATTGTGTTCTTTAAACCGACAAAGTTTTTTAACCAATCAATTGACGGAACACAGTTCACGTCAATCCGGAGACTATTTGTCCGGTTTGATCCTTGTTGTTAACATCCTCTTATGGAGTAACACGGTGTTTATCATAACCCTGCACGGTTTACATGGTAAACCAGCGTCATATATATATACAGGAGCTGTTATCTCCTCCAACAGTATGGGTTTGCAAAACTCCGCTTCGAGATTGGCCAAGCCAACTTCACGCTCAATGACGGCAGGTATTATGTATCTCAAAATTTGGTCATACTTAAAATTTTGTTTGATTTCATATATGCAGACATCATATTCCGCCTGACGGTACAACCGCGGTGGCACTTGACGAATTTTTCATTTCAGAAAGTGTTTTGGAAAGTTCATTGCCACAGGAAGAACAAATTATGCACGAAGGCATATCAACATCAAAGGTATCAGCTAGCCTATTACAAGGCAACATGGTGCCCATAATAATATAATTGTTTTTCGCGAAGAAGAGGCCATTTTGAACCGGCGTCCGGTTCAAGCTTGGTCACCAGCCTGGCCTGATGGTTGTGGGTCGTCCTGCGCCGCTTCAGCCTCCGTATCCCTACCCAGTGGCTGGAAATCCACAGTTGTCCAGTCGATTCCCATTAATGCTTGAAAAACAGCTTCATCGTGGATTAGCAAGGACGGGTCAATATCGGGAGCGTAAGTATGCTTACGGATTGGAGGAATCAGATTTTCCGATTCATGGATTGGCGCAGCTATTCGCTTGTTCTGACTGTCATATTGCGCTTGATAACGAGACAAGTCTGCTTCCTCAGCCAACTGACAAGCTAGTGGACGCACCTCCCGGTTTATCGCTCACAGATCCGCTTTACCGAATTCTGATCCGTCTTCCTTCAAGCTGGGATAGCCCTGAGCCGCTTCAACAGGATCAAAATCCGGCACCCAGGCTTTTGCCCGAATTAAAGCATTGATTGCGCCGGTTCGAGCAGCAGATTTCTTTAGCTCTTCAATCCGGGCAGGAAGCACTAACAGTTTCATCAGAGTATCTTGAATCAAAGTAGGCGCCGGTTTGTTATGAGAGGCAGAACAGATGATCCGCTGGGCACCAGTATACAATTGTTCAACCAATGTATAGGCGGCTTTTAGCTTCTTCCGTACATCTGACCCCAAGTGACCAATGCGTGTCCCTGAAATACCATAAAGGGTTAATAAGCCGGCGACTTTGTCAGAAGGCAGAGCCAATTCAGTAGGAAAACTGGCTTACCAAAGATAGCAGCAGTCATGGCATGCACGTGCCGCTTTATGCTGGTCAGTTCATCTGCCACTGGTTTTAGTGCAGCCTCAGCATCCTCTGCTCGTTTGATCAAAGCGGACTTCTCAGTGGCCCAGTCCGCCCGTTTCTTTTTGAAGTTTTCCTTAAGTTGTTCCATGGCGCTTAAAGCACTGGCCGATTCCTCTTTTGCTTTGGAGGTCTCAGCTTGTTGGGTTTTCAGGGCTTCTTGAAGATCGATAACTTGGTTCTCTTTCGTCTTCAGCTCCGCCTGCATACATACAGATATATGCTTCAGCAAACTGGTAGAAGGATTCAAGTACCAACCACATAACAAGTTATGCGCTTAGTACTTGGGGGCTAATGCATATTTGATCTAAAGCGGCCTCCGATTTACCCCTTCATCTTTCGATTGTTTACAAAGTCCCAAGATCAATACAAGTATTCAACTTGGCACTTGCAGGCTAATGGCTATTTGATCATATGTATTCTGATGCGGCAGTTTCAATTACTTAAAGTACCGGCTTAACTACGCTAAGTTGAACCGGCCCTTGGGGACTACATCAGCAAATTTCAAAGCATCAAGATTCATATTATTAAGTCCCGGTTTGAAAGAATATTTCAAATCGGCCCTTAGGGGCTAGGAGAGTCAGCAAGAATGAAAGCATACAAGCAGGAAGGAGCATATGGAAGTTACCTCATATTTATCCTTCATCATGTTAACCAGACCAGCTTCATAGTCACGGCTAGTATACAGCTGGTTCAGAAAGCCGGAATGGATTTCTTGGGCGTTCAGAGCAGCGTAAGCCGTCAGATCAGCATTCCACTTGCCTTTGCCAAAAGCAGCTAGTTCTTCCTTGGCAGAATGTTTGGATAAAGCGACAGGATTGCTTGGCTCAGTATGGCCAGTGCCAGTAATGACAACTTCATCATCATTGGTACTGCCGGTTTGCACTGGAGCTGCTGGCTTGTCAGTAGGTTTTGTAGGACCGGTGGAGCTTTCAACCCGGAGGGAACCTGTGGGCTGATGGATAGGACCTGAGGTATCAGTAGGTATTTCCTCAGCAGTAAGATCATCATCTGGCTGCGGTGGATCATTGGGAATATCCTCAGGAATAGCCGCTTCAAGATTGGGTGTGGTGCCTGGTTCAAGAATGACATCTTCTTCGGCCGCTTTATCCAGGCGGCCCTTCTTGCTCGGCCTAGGTTTGGCCCTGAGAAGAATAACGAAATTAAATACAGCATATGTTCTAAGGCAATATACTACAAACATCACAATAAATATAGCTCACCCAAGCACCGTTTTGAGCGGTGGGAGCTGAGTAGCCAATGACTCGCCAGAAGATGAGTGGGAAATAACCTGATAATCGGAGTCAGACGGATTAAGAGGTTGACGAAAGCAGCCCGCTTTAGGACAAGCACTGACAAGCGAATTAGAGACCTCAGAATGACGTTTCCGAACCGGACTATTCGGTAAACCGACGGAGGTAACTACCTGGCCGCTGTGCCGGGTGGTGCGGCGAGCTTCGTGTTGTTGAGTCTTCATAAGAAGTTTAGGATCCAAATAAGCAAGAGGATGAGAAAATTTAACTTTCCGGTTTGCTTGACGGATTTTTTGTGAAGGCAAAGTTTCTGAATCGGAAGAGAGAATAATTACCTCTGCAACATCCGCATGGCTGGCTTCGGCATCATCCTGACAAATATCATCATCAATAAGACGCATGAAAAATAAACCAAGTGAGTCAAGCTCTACCTCAAAATCCAGATTATCAACCTCATCGTCAGGAGCCGGATTAGAAGAGGCGGTGGTTCTTTTCCTATGGACAGTCTTCTTCACAGCTTTAGTCTTTTGCCGGGTTGCTCTTTCCGGTTTATCTGTTTTCTCTGGTTTCTCCCGCGGCAGCTTTTTGCTCCAAAACGGATCATCACCCTGATTATACAGATTCTGATATTAGAAACAATGGCCAGACATATCGATAACAGATTCAGCAAAGAGAAAAAATCAAAGTCTTACAGCTGGCGGTTTGTTGGTGAAGGGAAGCAGGCCAGTTCTAGCGTAGATGTGCTCCGGTTCATTCAGTATCTTACGCACAGCCTCCGTGATTTCTTCACCGGACAGCTGGAGTCTTGAATGTCGCAGTGGGTCAGCCACACTATCAGTATATTCGCACATCAAACCGGAGCGCTGACTAAGGGGCAGTATACTCCATGATATCCAACAGCGAGCAAGGTCAACCCCTGTTAAACCGTTGGCCATAAAAGCTCCGAGCTTTGACAGCTGGGGAGCATATTTCCTTCTCTCCTGGGCAGTCAATCGTTGAGGAAAAGGATGGGTATTGCTGAGCCGCTCCGAACAAAAACCAGGCAAGGGATTCTCACCAGCAGGGGAGGTGTCTTTGCAGTAGAACCATGTCTGATTCCACTCCTTGGGGTGACTGTGCAGCTTGGCGTGAGGGTATGTGACCTCTTTCCTTTTCTGAATCGCCACACCACCCAACTCCGTATTGGAGCCGTCAGTAAATTCAGTACGACGGTTTAGATGGAATAGGTCTCTGAACAGTTCCACTGTGGGCTCCTCTTGAAAGAACGCTTCACAGAGCACTTGGAAGTGACACATATTTGTAACAGAGTTGGGGCCAGTATCTTGTGGATGGAGCTGGAAATCGGCTAAGACATCCCGGTAAAATTTAGAACCGGGCGGCTTAAAGCCCCGGGCTAAGTGATCTACGAAAACAACAACCTTTCCTTCTCGAGGTGAGGGAGGGCATTCTTTGCCAGGAGCCCTCCAATGGATTGTATCCTTACTGCCTAAAGCACCAATCAGGACTAAATCGTCCAGTTCAGCCTCTATGATGCGAGAAGGAACCCAATTGCACTCATACACTTGCTTGGCCATGACGGAATCTACAAGGTAAAAGATCCCGGTTCAAAAATGCATTGATTAAAATGCACTGGTATGTACAATGTTAAACCGGAAACAGCCCTATCTAAACCGGAGTTTCATGAAGCAACCTACATCTGGCGGTTCAGCAAGGGGACTAATGGCATATACCGGTTTGGAAAATTTTCTATAAGGTTAAACCGCCTGACCTAAACATTGAAGCAATTGAGATTGCGGATGGTTAAGTATGCAGAAACAGGTTTCACAAGATCTTATTATGGCATTGGATCTGAAGCAAGTTCAGAAAATAAGAAAAATAGTCGAAGATCAAAGCAGAACAGTATTGAATCAATGAGCAAAAGTATATGTGAGATCTATGGTTTTGGGCAGGAAACTAGCGGCGGATACTGAAAGTTACCGCTACACAAAGCAAGGGTTTACATGTGCATCCAGGAGCTAGTACATGAGTATGAACAAGTGATGAACACCGCAAGAACACGAAGCCCTAGATCAGATCTATGTTGAGAAGAACAGAAGACCTACCAGAGCTGAGGAAAACGTGGAAAGGTCGCCGCGGCTTTCTGGCGTGTTCAAGGTGATGCAGCGGCCAAGGGTAATGCAGAAGACAACGACGGCGGCGGAGCTCTGAGACTGGCGACACGAGGAAGACGAAGAGGAAGGGCACGAAGGGAAGAAAAGAAATGACCCTTCGGGCCTATTTATAAGGCAAAGGACATGTGTCAGGCGCGGGAATCAAGGGACCGCAGATTTTGGAAGTAGGGCGGTCACCTCGGTCATTGTGAATCTATTAAACAAGAAGATATCATGGATGTTTTGTTTATGACAGATGATGTCACGCCGGTTTACAGCAAACAGAGAAGATGACGTCACGACGGTTCAACAACTACAAGAAGATGTTGAAGACGAAGATTTTTGCTAAGGATTGACATGAACCTGTTCAAATCAATCTGGGCCTACCTGGGCTGGATTAACTCCATCAGTAGTTCAAAGGTGTTAAAGCCCAAAGAGGCAGATAAAGGCCCAGGGCCCGTAGTCGGTTTACAACCTATAGCCGTACATCAGCTTTGTCATATACTTGTAATATAAGTTAGGAACAAGGAGAGACCAACTCGGATACGAGTATGAACCGGTGTTGGGACTCTCTGAATCGGCAAGCATCACCCATGTATATAAGGGGACGACCCGGCGGCGGTTCAAGGACAACAGAAAACAACTCGAGACATAGGCGAAGCTTATTTGCTCCCTAGTCGTCGGAACACCCATCAATTCCATCACAACTAGAGGTAGGCTTTTACCTTCATTGAAGGGGCCGAACTAGTATAAACTCTCTTGCGTTCTTGTGTACGCTTTAACCCTTCAAGCTAACCCGTAGCAATGGCTCCACGACTAAGTCCTTTCAATAGGACATCTGCCGTGACAAAACCATGACACAATGGGAGTAGATGTCACTAGAACATTATATTCTTCGAGCACTGAGCCTCTATCGAACGAGTGCCTTCAAGGACTTCTTCAAGTAGTGCTTGGCAGCTACTCGGCCCACGGCCGAACCCTGTGTTGCAATAGTGGTGGCCTCCATCTCTGCCCAGTATGTTTTGACACGGGCAAGTGCCATCCATGCACCCTCTATGCACGCCGACCTCTTCATAGCATCGATGTGCGGCACAACACCAAGGAATTGTTGCACTAAACTAAAGTGACTATTCGGCCTTGGCCCTTCCGGCCATAGATGATCCACAATAGACCTCATGGCAAGTCCGGACAACCTATGGAGCTCGGCCCATTCAGCCATTCGCTCATTCAACAGCAGCGGACGCATTGGAACATGGAACTGTGACCAGAACAGCTTTTCCACTTCACGATCTTTTTGATCCTTGAAGTACTCGGCCGCATTAGCAACACTTGCATGAAATCCACGCATGCGTCTGCAGAACTCCATAGTTGATCAATAGGGGCATACTTCGGATCTCCGAACTTCGTCCGCAACAAAAAGGGCTTCCCAACAATGATATCTCCAACTTGACGCAGCTCCTCCTTCACCTATCTAATTTTGGAGCGGGCCTCCTTGGCTGCTACCATGGCCTTCTCCAGGTCTATCGCCTTTGCCTGACTTTCTTTTTCAAGAAGCTGGTAACGGTCGGTGTCGGTGTCAAAACTGGCGGATCTCGGGTAGGGGGTCCCAAACTATGCGTCTAAGGCGGATGGTAATAGGAGGCAGGGGACACGATGTTTTACCCAGGTTCGGGCCCTCTTGATGGAGGTAAAACCCTACGTCCTGCTTGATTTATTCTTGATGATATGAGTATTACAAGAGTTGATCTACCAAGAGATTGGAGAGGCTAAACCCTAGAAGCTAGCCTATGGTATGATTGTCTGTTGTCCTACGGACTAAAGCCCTCCGGTTTATATAGACACCGGAAGGGGCTAGGGTTACACAAGGTCGGTTACAAAGGAGGAGATATACATATCCGTATTGCCTAGCTTTCCTTCCACACCAAGTAGAGTCCCATCCGGACACGAGATGAAGTCTTCAATTTTGTATCTTCATAGTCCAATAGTCCGGCCAAAGGATATAGTCCGGCTGTCCGGAGACCCCCTAATCCAGGACTCCCTCAGTAGCCCCTGAACCAGGCTTCAATGACGATGAGTTCGGCTTGCAATATTTTCTTCGCCATTGCAAGGCGGGTTCCTCCTCCGAATAGACCACAGAAGCATTTGAATACAAGGATAGTGTTCGACCCTGCAAAATAAGTTCCACATACCACCGTAGAGAGAATAATATTTCCACAAATCTAATCTGCTGACATGTTTTGGCAACATGACATTATGCCATGGCCCGGTGATTATTCGAACCGTTTCCTTTAACTAGCCCCGCACATAACGCGAGGCAGTTTCTTGACATGCCTTGTCAAAGCAGAGATCGTGTCCCCTTATTACGGGATTCTCATCAATACGGGCGTGGGTAACCCAACCGCGCCATCGATTACGGCGCTTGGGGGATAAGCGAGGTTTACCAGGCTAGTGGGGGCACATAGTTTCGGCCGCCCTTATAAAGGGATAAGGTTTAACCTTTTTCTACCCACACCTTCTTCCTCCTTTCTCATCCATTCTCGCGCACTCGAGCTCCAACGCCCAAGTCCACATCCTTCTCCTCAACCTTCTCCAAGCATGTCCGGAGCGGGAGGCAAGTGGATGGCTTCCTCCGTCACGGAGGAACACATCAAAAAGTTGTGCGGAGCCGGATACTTAGCCACGAATATCGTGCATCGGCTGCCTGCCGCAGGGCAGATCGTCCCTACCCCGGAACCTCACGAGAGGGTAGTTTTCCTCCACATCTTCCTCCGCGGACTAGGGTTTCCCCTTCATCCATTCGTCCGCGGTCTCATGTTCTACTACGGGCTGGACTTTCATGATCTGGCCCCGAACTTCATCCTCAACATTTCGGTGTTCATCGTCGTCTGTGAGGCTTTCCTCCGCATCTGCCCCCACTTCTGTCTGTGGCTAAAGACCTTCAATATCAAGCCGAAGGTGGTGGGTGGCCAACAAGCATAATGCGGTGGAGCCATGGTGGGCAAGATGCCCAATGTTGTATGGCTTGAAGGCTCCTTCGTGGAGACCATAAAGGGGTGGCAATCGGCGTGGTTCTACATCACCGAGCCGCATGACACCAACTGGGTGGCTACCCCTGAGTTTCGATCCGGATTCCCTATGCGGCTCACTTCCTGGAAAGAGAAGGGCCTGTTGTGGGGTTCATCGGTAGAGCTGGACGGACTCCAGAAATGTATTCGGAACATGGCAAGCAAGAAACTCAAGCTTGTCAACATAGTCCAGGTCATGCTCATCTGCCGGATCCTCCCGTGTCAACAATGGGATTTCAACTTGTGGGGGTTCGACTCGGCCCAACACCAAACTCTAAGCGAGCTCTTCGACACAATGCACAAGGACGTCTGGAGGGTGCTGTTCAAGGGCGCCGAGGTCCCTCCCTCTCTCACCGAGGACCGCGGGCTAAGCGCGAAGCGGCGAGCGCATTCGGTGAGTTCTATACATCCGGTAGGAATTTTATTTCCCCTAGCTTAACCATGTGTGGGGTCTGAGCTCCATGCCTTTGACAGGACTGAGTGGACACGTCGGGGCAGATTAACTGTCCGGCCCCTCTGCCCGAAGACACCGCGGACGCTCTCCTGATGGAGATGCTGACTCCGGCTCCTTACAAGGTGCCGGAGAAGACCAAGAAGGCCAGGGGAACCCGAAAGAGTTCCCGGCACTAGGTGTTATCGCACTCATCGTCTGATAACTCCGCGACGCATTCCTCCCCCAAAGACGAGGAGGAAGATGAAGATGCTCCCCCTTCAGTCGGGGGAGACAAGAAAAGGAAGGCCGCCCCCACTAGGGGGCCGGAGGGTCCAAGAAGGGAAGGACTCTCCTTTCGGACTACTCCACCACCACCATCGAAGGCGAGGACGAGTGGCTGCTCAGGGCCAAGCCCCTGGCGAAGTCGTAAGTATTAGGATACTAGAGTAACTCATAGCATACCTTTGTCGCACTGCTTCTCCTAACGCCGAATTATGATTATGCAGACCGCCCCGAGGCCGTATCGACGTATCCTCGTCGGACGGCTCCCTGGACTCGTCGGCTATGGATAGTGATCCGCTTCCGACCGCCACCTCCCCTTGCCCTACGAACAACGTCGAGGTGTTGTCTCAAGAGGCACCGGGTCGAGGGGAGACAGTCCCGGAGGCGCCTCAAGGCGACCTTCCGGACTCCGGGAGTAGAGGGAGCAAGGCTCCCGAGGGCTCTGAGTTCGTCCCTCAGCCGAACACCATGCCGGAACCCCCAGTGGTTCCGGACTCAGGCAGGCGGCCTCCTTCCAAAAGGGGCAAGACGCCTGTGCCGGTGACCTCTGTCCATCCAGAGGCACTGGACAATCTGCTGGGAGCGCTTCGCAGTGCTTCCATCGATGAAGAGCACCGCACTATTATGAGTGCGGTGGTCCAGAAGGTTCAGTCCGCCAAGAGCAGACTGACTGAAGCCTGTGCTAGCCTTCTAACAGGCTTTGAGGTAAGTTTTTGAAATATAGGAAAAATAGTACCGCATAGACAATAGCCCCTGATGCTTTGTTCGGTGTTCACAAAGAAAAGCCGAATAGAGGATCAAACAATATCGCAGGAGTCTAATATAAGTATGTCTATATTGCGGAGGTCGCCGTACTTCCGCACTGATTGCGGAGGTCGCCGCACTGAAGCAGGACCTCCAAGGGTCCAAGGAAGAGCTCGGCCTTGCCAAGAGGCAGCTCGAGGAGAACAAAGGTAAGTAGTACCTTGTCTATGGATATACATAAAAAGAATGCGATTGCAAAATGACAGGATCATCGTAAATTTGCCAGGGGCCACAACCGAGGTGGCGACCCTGAAGCAAGCGCTATCCGAGGTCGAAAACAGAGCGTCCAAGGAGCGCACCGAGTGGGAAAGGCATGAGGCACGGGTGGGCGAGGTGCAGCAAGAGCTCCACGCTCTCGTGACGAAGCACGAGGCGTTGGAGCTTGACTTGAAGACGCGAGAGTCCGAGCTTGCCACGGCCCTTGAGAGTGCAAAGAGTGCCAAGGCCGAAGCCCAAAAGGCCCTCCAGGAGATTGATGTGATGAAGAAGATAGCGGCGGGTAAGGCATTCTATATGCAAAGCAAGCATGTAAAAATAAATTGCTTGTTACTTACCCGAATCCGGAGCTCTCCAGGAGCATTCACAGATTTGCCCTGCAGCGTGTCGGATGCCACGAAATTTTACTGGGCCGAGGAGGGAAGCTCGACGGAGAAGTTATTCTGGGCCCAGTATACTGGGACCGAACAGCCGGTGCCTATGAGCGACCAGCTAAAGCAGCTGGTCGAGCTGCACAAGGCGGCCGAACAGGCCATGAAGGGCTTTATAGTCCGGATGTGGCCTGGCGACGTCCTTCCCAACATCTACTTCGACCTGGTGAGGCGGTTTGTGGATGCCTGCCCACGGCTGGAAGTCATCAAGCGGTCTGTCTGCATCGAAGGTGCACGCCGGGCTTTCGCCCGTGTGAAGGTGCAATGGGCCAAGCTGGATGCCGTGAAGCTGATTAAGGAAGGGCCGCCAGAGGGCAAGGAGCATCGCCACCCCGAGATGTACTATGAGGGTGTCCTGAAGGGTGCCCGTCTCGTAGCAGACGAGTGTACGAAAGATATAATATTTGAGTAAATTTGCTCGTGTAATCCTGTATTTATGAAAACTTATTCATATGCTCTATGCAACGCTTGTTGGAATTTAAAATATTACCTTATGTTCGGTTGTTTATCAAATCTGAGAGATGGCTAGTCGTCGGCTTCTGCCCCCGTGCGACGAGTGCTGGGGTGTTCGAGATAAACCTGAGCACTCTTGTTCCCATTGTTGGGTCCTTCGAGGGAGGTGCTCAGCACAACGAACAAGGCAATCAGACTATAATGCGTTATCACTCTCACTTAGCCATAGAATTCTATAATTTTAAATTTCGGCGAAGCCCCTAGTATTCGGAAGGCCGATTTCGGAGCGCGATACACGCCTTAAGCCGGACATGACCGACTCCTCGCTCTAAGCGGCATAAGTCTTTAAGGACTCGAAAACCTCTCGAACAGCGACCAGTCTCTCGCCTTATCATGACAGTCAGTTTTAGCTTTCTCTACTGAGGTGCTTAGCCCAGCAGAACCGGGGCACAATCGCAATAGTTATCCCAGTGCTACCTTAGCCGATATAGCAGAACGTAAGGTACCAAAACATGGGAGCCGGGCAAACCCAACTATTGACCCAAGACATGATTCGGAGCTGATGTATATAATGCTATAAGTTCGGGGTGCCGCACTGTCAAAAGTGTTCGGACTTCTCACACCATATTATGGGGTATGCTGAAGCCCTAGCGTATTGGTCGTACCACAGTGTACGGGTGCTGAATGTCATGAATGAACATATATATATAAGAAGAATGCAATAATAGTCTTAATGCTATGCATTGTTTATTAAAAAAGGTGCGTTAAAGCAGAATGATACAGGTAGTGCGATAAACAAAAAGTAGGACTATGTCCCCTCCAAGGGCAAGCCGAGGAATAGTATTGAAGCAAATATTTCACTCGTTATCGTAATCCACCTGGGAGTTCCGTGGTGTGACGTAGCTTTCTGCCTCCTTGGTTGCTGCATCATGTGTTCGGCAATCCTACTGCCGGACAGGGTTTCCAGAGATTAAAGTCCTGAAAGAGAAAAATAACTAAGCAGGAAGCCCCTAGTGCGGTTTAAGCCGCATATTGGAGCGTGCCGCAGTCGTGCCCCCCTCCCCACCCATACCCATGGTATTTTTAATGCGTAATTATGTATGCGTGGCACGGGTTTCGCCGTTTGGCTGGGACCAGGGTGGGGGCCGCATTGCTATGCGAGCTCGGAACATGCCAGGCAGTCCAGTTGCCGATTACCCCGGGCGCGCTTGAAGTTGTTCGGGTCCTTAATCGCCGAACTAGTGGATTGCCATAAGAGGCTGCTTTGTGCTTCTGCTGCGAGGGCCGCAGTGTGCTCCTCCGTTCGGAGAGAGCGCTCTGTGTTTCCATTGACTGTAATGACCCCCCGAGGTCCTGGCATCTTGAGCTTGAGGTATGCATAATGCGGTACTGCATTGAATCTCGTGAATGCGATTCGCCTGAGCAGTGCATGATAGCCATTGCGGAACGGGACTATATCAAAGATTAACTCTTCGCTTCGAAAGTTATCCGGGGATCCGAAGACCACTTCCAATGTGACTGAGCCTGTGCAATGGGCCTCTACACCTGGTATGACGCCTTTAAAGGTCGTTTTTGTGGGTTTGATCCTTGAGGGGTCGATACCCATTTTGCGCACTGTGTCCTGATAAAGCAGGTTCAGGCTGCTGCCGCCATCCATAAGGACTCGAGTGAGGTGAAATCCGTCAATGATTGGGTCTAATACTAATGCGGCGAATCCACCATGATGGATACTAGTGGGGTGGTCCCTGCGGTCGAAGGTGATCGGACAGGAAGACCATGGGTTGAACTTTGGGGCGACTGGCTCCAACGCATATACGTCCCTGAGTGCACGTTTCCGCTCCCTCTTGGGGATGTGGGTTGCGTATATCATGTTCACCATCCGCACTTGTGGGGGGAACCTCTTCTGTTCTCTGGTGTTCGGCTGTCGGGGCTCCTCCTCATCATCGCTATGTGACCCCTTATCTTTGTTTTCGGCATTTAGCTTGCCGACCTGCTTGAACACCCAACAATCCCGGTTGGTGTGGTTGGCTGGCTTGTCGGGGGTGCCGTGTATTTGACACGAGCGATCGAGTATACGGTCCAAACTGGACGGGCCCGGAGTGCTTCTTTTGAATGGCTTTTTCCACTGACCGGGTTTAGAGCCTTTGAATCCGGCATTGACCGTCGTATCCTTGGTATTGTCGCTGTTAATGCGGCGCTTATGTTTGTTGCGACATGACCTGCTATTGCCGTCCTTGGTATCCGAAGTACCATGGTTATTTGATATGTTATTATTGTGAGCCAGCCAGTTGTCTTCTCCTGCACAAAAGCGGGTCATGAGTGTCGTGAGGGCTGCCATAGATTTCGGCTTTTCCTGACCAAGGTGCCGGGCTAGCCACTCGTCGCGGATGTTGTGTTTGAAAGCTTCTAGGGCCTCTGCATCTGGAAAATCAATGATTTGATTTTTCTTTGTTAGGAACCGTGTCCAGAATTGCCTGGCCGATTCCTCTGGTTGTTGAATTATGTGGCTCAAGTCATCGGCATTTGGTGGTCGCACATAAGTACCCTGAAAGTTGTCGAGGAATGTGGCTTCCAGATCTTCCCAATAGCCAATGGAGTCTGCTGGCAAGCTATTGAGCCAATGCCGAGCTGGTCTTTGAGTTTGAGTGGGAGGTATTTAATGGCGTGTAGATCATCACCGCGTGCCATGTGGATATGCAGGAGGAAATCCTCGATCCATACCGCAGGATCTGTTATGTCATCGTATGATTCTATATTTATGGGTTTAAAACCCTCTGAGACTTGATGATCCACTACTTCGTCTGTGAAGCATAAGGGTGTGCTGCGCCTCTGTACTGGGCTATATCGCGACGCAGCTCAAATGAGTCTTGCCCGCTGTGTTCGGCCCGGCCGGATTTACTTTTACTGTATCCGGCGTGACGATTATCATCTTGCATAGTGGCGCGCCCTCATGATATGTAGATAGATCTTGCTTGTTTTGCTTTATCCTCCAATACGTCTCTATGACACCCCAAATTTTTGGCCTTGTTTTATTAAATTAAAATTTTGCCAGGAATTAAAACTTTGATTTTTTTGGACTCCCTTTTGATTTTTTTAAACATTTCCTTTCTTATTATCATTGAGTTGTTCCCTAAAGGGAAAACCTTTCAAATATGTTATTGGACTTGTTTAACCTCTCAAGAAAAACTTTTCTTTTATCAGTATAACTAATTATCTACTTAATTTGCTTGATCTTTATTTTCTTGAAAAATGTTTTTTCAAGGTTATATGGCCATATTTGAACTACAACCATTTGATAAATTCACTTGAAATTCCAACCAAAATTTGGAGATGTCATGTGATGTTTTTAAATCATTTTTATACAAAAATATCTTTTATTCATGTAATATGTTGAGCTCTGCATCATTTTTTCTTCTCTGGTCCAGTGTGCAAATTTGCACTACAACCCATTTAAATAATTCTTTCTAGCCTCCACCAAAATTATGGGATGTTGGTAGTAGCATATGATTCAACTTTATGCAAAAACCCAGTGATGTTATTTGAAAAATTTGAGTGAATCAACCTCATTTTCATTCTGGTCTAGCCTTGTGATTTCTACTGCAACCCTATTTATCTTTGCTCCAGTAACCTTGTGCCTTCTCCTACTTGTAGACAGCCCTACCAAACCCCTAAGTCCAGGAGCATGCACCCATTTGAATATTTTTGGTTCATGAAATAATGTCATTTATCTTCTGTCCAGAATTGAAGTTTTGCAAAACTTGCACTAACAAGTTTCTGCTTTTGGCCAACTAACCTCACCACCTTCTCATTCATCTAAGGAGACCTTGATCTGGAGATTTTGGCCGCCCCAAGTATTGCCTAGATGCCCTTGGCATTTTGACAAACACCCTGTGTGCATAGCCAGATTTGGCATGGATTCAAGTTTACATTGTGAACTTGGCCACCTGACCTAACCACCATGCCCATTCATCCTCTATCTAACCCTAACCTAGCCCTGTTTCTTCCTAGCCTCAACCGCGACCTCTAGCATGCTCTGGCATTACGTCGAGCACGTCCCGTGCACGCCCGGAGCGCGAGCAGAGCGTGCGTTTGGCACGCGTTTTGCACGTGCCGCGCCCGAGACGACACGTCGCGCCCCTGGCCTTGCCACCACTGCTGAGCCACGCCACGCACGTCCCTCCTCACCGCTACGCGCCAAGCCGCCCCTCGCCACGCCCGGCAGGCCAAGAGCTAGCCGCCGCAGCCGCCCGACAGCCTCTGCTCATGTCGGCGCCGCCCGAGCCTCTCCCGCTCGCCACCTGGCCCCTGGAACAACGCGAGCTCATCCACGAGTGTGTCCACTAGCGCTCGTCGCCGCCACGACGCCCTAGCTACAGAATGGCCGTCGCCGGCGACCTTATCTGCGGCCACCGTCGGAACCGACCCCGATCGCCTATTTAAGGAGCCCCGAGCTCGTCTCCGCACGCAGGAAGTCCCAAGCCATCTCCCTAGGACCCCCATTGGCAGCCAATCGACCCGGGGAGGTCTCCTTCCCCATCTCCGGCAACCACAGCCGCCGCCACTGCCCCGGCCATTCCGGCACCACCAGGGCCTCCCCCTCTCCGTTCTCTTCACCAGGAACCTTCTCATCCTCCCGTGAACTCGTTCCCCTGCTCGATTTTGATCGGGAACCACCATAGCCCCGAACACACTTTGCTCCCGAAGCTCACCGCCGACGACTCCGTCCACCCCCGTCTACCCAGCGACCACCGGAAGGACCGCCTCGGTCTCGCAGATCCATCCAGACCCTCTGGAACCCGCGGGGAGCTGCCGTTCGCCGGCGACGATCGCCATTGCCTCGCCTCCGTTCGGGCAGAGGAAGAGGAGGGAAGGATAGACTGGTCAAACCTGACCAGTGGGCCCCCTGGACCCACTGTCAGTGACCCTGTACCTATCCACGTGGGTTAAGTGAAGGCATAATCCACCCCAGATTTTTGGGAGAGAAGGAAGCTTTCAAAAATTTTGGAGAGCACCCCCACCTCTCCACACCATGAAGGCAAGCATTCTGAACCCCGAAATAATATTTTTAGTGTGTCAGTTGACACGTTTATAAGACCACCTTATATCGGAGAACTTGTTATTTCATGTGATATGATCATTTGCATGAATGCATATTAGTGATTTCCTTGCTGTTGGAAATGAATATACTTGTGATGGTAATCCTCCTCATGTGCCTTGCATGCATGCCAGAAAGGAATCCGGAAAAGCCTCTGCCTTGGGTAGGAGTGAGCTTGTCGCCGGTCCCCGTCGGGACGGTTATGTCCGGTATGGCATGGTAAGGTATATTGAGTGGTGATTTTGTTGGTTGAAATATATTTGTTATACATGTCATGCAGGGAATTTATAAACCTCCTGAGTCGACCGTAGACCGAGTCTTGTTCCAGTAACCCCCATACTTGCTATGCACTACCACTTGTCCCTGCCGCAGGTAGGGTACGGTTCAGTAAGTCGTCAACCCCTTTCAAGCACACACCGTACAGAGAGGCCATGGTGGAAGATACCGGTTGTAGCTGGTAGGCAGGCCACCTGGTCCGGGGGCATGGGTGTTTCCGGTTGGGACCGAGAGGGGAGGCCACCCCTTAGAGCGCGCGATATAAATTTGATCCCATGCTACGCGAGGTTGTAGCCTCCCCACTTAGAGTTTTGCTTAACAAGTGTCATGGGTGATTCCAGACACCGATGAGTTAAGCTGGTGTGTGCAAGTTAGGCGTGTTTTCAACTAAAAGGCCGTAGACAGAATTAGTCCCGATGGACTAAAGGAATCTGTTACTCGTGGGTAAAGAGTACACCCTCTGCAGAGATTAAAACCTATTCGAATAGCCGTGTCCATGGTTAAGGATTACAGTCTGGGATGGGTCAAGTGTTGGTCTTAGTGTCGGTCTTCGGAGGTGAATTATTGTTAAACCAAACTTGGATATCGACTGGTTACTTGTGAGGACCATGATTATTATTTTGTGATGGACTAACCTGTTGCATTATTTGTATTATTGAGTATCCCTGGGACGGTTCTACCTCCTGGATATTCATTGTGATTATTTATTTTATAAGCCCTTTATGTGGTGTCGCTGAGACGCCCGACTGTGGCATTGCTTGTTATTTATTTATTTTATAAGCCCTTTATGTGGTGTCGCTCAGACGCCCGACTGTGGCATTTCTCTTATAAGCCCTTTATGTGGTGTCGCTCAGACACCCGACTGTGGCATTTCTTTTAAAGCCCTTTTTGTGGTGTCGCTCAGACGCCCGACTGTGGCATTTCTTTTAAAGCCCTTTATGTGGTGTCGCTCACACGCCCGACTACGGCATTTTATTCCCACTCCATTACTGCTTATTCATGTTGCATGAAAATAACCTACTTGCATGCATAAAAGATGTTTTATTTATGACCGACGATGTGATCATAGAATCTTTCAGTGCATGATTATCAATTATATTATCCCAGTGTTCATAATGTTTGCGAGTACATTCAAAGTACTCACTGGCTTGTGACCTGGCTATTGTCTTGGCCAGATTGCTTGCTTGGAGAGGAGCATGGCGATGACAGCCCCGAAAACTAAGCAACGGTGATAGCAGCCTCGCGAAGATAGGAGTTGACCTGGTCAGCTGTTCCTGTGGGAAATGGAGTCCCATAGACACTGACGACCCACAAACCGCTTCCTCCATCAACCACTAGAAACCATTGTTGTACTCACATGCCAGAATGGTCTTGTACTACATTTTTTTGTATTTTGCTTGGAATTTCTGTATCAAGTTGGAGCCTCATCAGCTAACAGTAATCCTAGGGCTGATGAGCACGACGGTCTTTTTCTGGAAATTTATACCCGGAAAACCCGGTCGTGACAGACTTGGTATCAGAGCCAGGCTGACCATTGGCTAATCCTATCTTAGCCAGGTCAATAAACTTAGGCAGACCAACCCATCAAGCCATAACCAAACCAAGCTTCTCGTGCAAGATAGCCACACAGTAACCCAACACCTTTTGGCAGTCGGTGCCCAACCTATCAACCTAACCTGTCGCTCATGTGCCAGTGACCGGCCCCTAAATAGTCCTTTCTCGCAAACATGCGAAGGAAGACTCCGTCCCATTTTCTTATAAAAAGGGGCACGCTAGCCCAAACACAGCCCAGCACAGCCTCTACCCCAAACCAAGCCACAATACCTGGCCCTATCGTGCACAATGAGACCACAGCAACCAACCTTGGAGGCTTTGTGACCATACTCGCAAACCTCACCCGTCGTGCCTATGCGTTAGAAGAGCCCCCCAGAATATGTTGTGTACCAAGGACCCATGAGCGGTGAGAACCGTCAATTCTGGGCCACTGTACACATCTATGGTAGGAGTCTAGAGCCCGAGTGCCCCTACAGGTTCACCGGAAGGACAACTTCCTTTGAACCTCAAGCCATCCAACTAGCTGCTCAAGAGGCTATAGTTCATCTCCGGCACTTGTTGCCCAGAGTTAACTGTCGCTCGTTCCACTACTACCCCAGACGTGAAGGGTATGGTAGACCACCCCGAGTTGCCAACGGAGATCACGAGACAGATCCTGCATTGTTGCACCTAGTGCGCTACGTAAGTGCACTAGAGGAACTGTGTGATCAGATCACTATTGATCTAATCGCAGCTCATGGAGAGCTGGTTCGTCGAGCCCCGGCGAGAGAAGAGAACGAGCCCAACGCCAACAACCCAGTCGTGCTGTTTGGACACCCGATCGAGTCCCTGAGGCCTGCCCCAGCCATCGGCCAAGGTGCTGCAATAACCCCAGAGGTGCTTCATCGCATATTGGGAGCACACTCCAACGGGATTGTGGCCAACAATCCCCGAGATGGTCCTCATCGCTACCCCGAGCCCGCAGCCCCTCAACCCACTCCAGCTAATTCCGACGACGAGACCCGTGGAGGAGCCTCAAGGCACGCCCGCTTGGATGTAAACGAGGTAGACTAAGTCACCTGAGTCGGATCGAGTCCCAGTGTACCCTCTCTTTGTAATCGTGTGGCCTTGTAATTAAATGCCGCCTGTTGTCGTGCCTCTATTTTAATAGTAGCCTTGCCTGGATACGCCAGTATGCAGTATAAGATTTCTATCCCGGACACAGTTACCAAAAAAATCACCCCGTCAACCCCACAGTAACACATCACTATAGTGAAATGTGTGAATCTGTGGCTTGACCCTGACCCTTGGAACAGAGCTGAAATTTTTCTTTACCATTCACCTCGGTAAAAATGACCCAGCTCCGGTGCTATAAAAAGGCCACCGCGTAACCTTGCCAAGCACCTCTCACCTTGTGCACCACCCTCACAACCATTTCTTGCCATGCCGAGCCCCAGCATTTATCTGAGAACCCCAGATGCAACCCAGGGTAGTTTTGTCAAGATATTGCGGGATTTTACCTGCAATACCATGGGCGCTACCCAGCCACCCCAGTACGAGCTGTTCAAATCGAGAATTACCCCTTCCACCTCGAGATATTGGGCAGCAGTACACATCCCTCCCGTAAACTCAAACCAAGACCCAACGGAGGTCTCCTTTGTGGGGAAATCTATGCCAACCCCACATATGGCCATAGAAGCTGTTGCATACGAAGCGCTTACTCGCCTTCGATTCGCGGTACCCTATGCCAGCGAACGAGGGTATTATTACTTCCCGAGCCGTGCAGCACCCGGAGGGGTGACATCTTTTCCCGGTGGATGCATTGAGAGAGACCCAGTCCTGGCCAACCTTGTCCAGTACGTCATCGCTCAAGAGCGTTTAACCCAACGTGTGATGGGTTATCTCCAGAGCCTCGCAGATTTAAACCCTCAGATCGCCATCGGCAGAACACTAAGGCCCGACCAGGAGAGACACGTGCATCGACTGGTCAATCCACTTCCCCCGATAGAAGAGGAGTGTATCCCAGTACCGGAGACGTTTTCTAGGGACTCCGTCCAGTTACCATTCCCATTTTAGACATCGCTGCAGTGTTCATTATTGCAACATTTATTTATGTGTGTGACTTATGCGTGATACCCCGAGTTTGTACGACGAGTCAATTATTTGGCTTCTATTAATGTGTGTAGTTTTTGTTGTGGTTTATGCTCCTTTAAATTAACTGTTTTTCTCTCGCAAAATCCTGGAGTGAGATTTCTTTTCCCTGAGTTGCTACATCTGCACCTTCTCACGGCGTGGATTAATTAATTTCTCGCAACACCACGGCAGCAGACTCACAACCATAATCATGCGAACACATACACTGTTTGCAAAGCTTTGCAACGGTGTTACATCCAGCTAATCACCCCCTAACAACAGTTAGCACCCGGCACACCCCATCTACTCCTCGTGATCACCACCACCACGGAGAGCCAACACCCGAGCAGCAGCGTCGCGACGATCGTCGAGGATCATCACGCACAGAAGCACGAAGAGCCCCAGCAGTGTCGCCAGCCCTCCGCTTATCAGGATCGCAAACCAGTCCGGCATCGCCTCCGCCATTAGAGCCTAACCCAAGCTTTTGTAAGCAGTAATGGAGGAAGAAGGAGGAGGAGAAGTGAGGCCAGGTGTGAGGAAGAAGAGAGGGGCACCCCGGCCGTTTTATAGCTCGAGCTCGGTGTACGGTGGGCGAAGTCCAGCAACGCCGCTCGTCGCCGATCGCCGGTGTTTGGAGACGAATCCGCGAGCAGTGCCGACAGGGCGCTGGCCCGCGAGGTGAGTGCACGCTGCACCGGCAGCTAGCACGCCACGCACTACCGCGGTACGGCCTAGATGCCCTACGCGCTAGGCGTCGCCGGTGGAGAAAGCGCGCGGGAGAGAGGAAGAAGAGAGAACCAGAGGGAGAAGAAGAGGCTGACAGTGGGCCCCGGGTCCACCTGTCGGCCAGAGAGAGCACTGTGCTCTCGGGTACGACCAGCGTATATTTAAATTTAGAAGTTATTCTAAATTTATATCCGGCGTAGAAATCTCACATTTTTGTCCCGAACCGTAGATTTTTCCACGCAGCACCAGTATTCACACTGTGGTTTTTCACCACTTATTGCCCTCTCACTGTAGCCACATTTTTACTGCTTATAATTTTTCTTAAAACAGCTTTTAACAAATCTCGAGGACGAGATTTTTCTTAAGGGGGGTAGTGTTGTGACACCCCAAATTTTTGGCCTTGTATTATTAAATTAAAATTTTGCCAGGAATTAAAACTTTGATTTTTTTGGACTCCCTTTTGATTTTTTTAAACATTTCCTTTCTTATTATCATTGAGTTGTTCCCTAAAGGGAAAACCTTTCAAATATGTTATTGGACTTGTTTAACCTCTCAAGAAAAACTTTTCTTTTATCAGTATAACTAATTATCTACTTAATTTGCTTGATCTTTATTTTCTTGAAAAATGGTTTTTCAAGGTTATATGGCCATATTTGAACTACAACCATTTGATAAATTCACTTGAAATTCCAACCAAAATTTGGAGATGTCATGTGATGTTTTTAAATCATTTTTATACAAAAATATCTTTTATTCATGTAATATGTTGAGATCTGCATCATTTTTTCTTCTCTGGTCCAGAGTGCAAATTTGCACTACAACCCATTTAAATAATTCTTTCTAGCCTCCACCAAAATTATGGGATGTTGGTAGTAGCATATGATTCAACTTTATGCAAAAACCCAGTGATGTTATTTGAAAAATTTGAGTGAATCAACCTCATTTTCATTCTGGTCCAGCCTTGTGATTTCTACTGCAACCCTATTTATCTTTGCTCCAGTAACCTTGTGCCTTCTCCTACTTGTAGACAGCCCTACCAAACCCCTAAGTCCAGGAGCATGCACCCATTTGAATATTTTTGGTTCATGAAATAATGTCATTTATCTTCTGTCCAGAATTGAAGTTTTGCAAAACTTGCACTAACAAGTTTCTGCTTTTGGCCAACTAACCTCACCACCTTCTCATTCATCTAAGGAGACCTTGATCTGGAGATTTTGGCCACCCCAAGTATTGCCTAGATGCCCTTGGCATTTTGATAAACACCCTGTGTGCATAGCCAGATTTGGCATGGATTCAAGTTTACATTGTGAACTTGGCCACCTGACCTAACCACCATGCCCATTCACCCTCTATCTAACCCTAACCTAGCCCTGTTTCTTCCCAGCCTCAACCGCGAGCTCTAGCATGCTCTGGCATTATGTTGAGCACGTCCTGTGCATGCCCGGAGCGCGAGCAGAGCGTGCGTTTGGCACGCGTTTTGCACGTGCCGCGCCCGAGACGACGCGTCGCGCCCCTGGCCTTGCCACCACTGCAGAGCCACGCCACACACGTCCCTCCTCACTGCTACGCGCCAAGCCGCCCCTCGCCACGCCCGGCAGGCCAAGAGCTAGCCGCCGCAGCCGCCCGACAGCCTCTGCTCATGTCGGCGCCGTTCGAGCCTCTCCCGCTCGCCACCTGGCCCCTGGAACAGCGCGAGCTCATCCACGAGTGTGTCCACTAGCGCTCGTCGCCGCCACGACGCCCTAGCTACAGAATGGTGGTCGCCGGCGACCTTATCCGCGGCCACCGTCGGAACCGACCCAAATCGCCTATTTAAGGAGCCCCGAGCTCGTCTCCGCACGCAGGAAGTCCCAAGCCATCTCCCTAGCACCCCCATTGGCAGCCAATCGACCCGGGGAGGTCTCCTTCCCCATCTCCGGAAACCACAACCGCCGCCACTGCCCCGGCCATTCGGGCACCACCAGGGCCTCCCCCTCTCCGTTCTCTTCACCAGGAACCTTCTCATCCTCCCGTGAACTCGTTCCCCTGCTCGATTTTGATCGGGAACCACCACAGCCCCGAACACACTTTGCTCCCGAAGCTCCCTCCGCCCCGAAGCTCACCGCCGACGACTCCGTCCACCCCCGTCTACCCAGCGACCACCGGAAGGACCGCCTCGGTCTCGTGGATCCATCCAGACCCTTTGGAACCCGCGGGAGCCGCCGTTCACCGGCGACGATGGCCGTTCCTCGCCTCCGTTTGGGCAGAGGAAGAGGAGGGAAGGATAGACTGGTCAAACCTGACCAGTGGGCCCCCTGGACCCACTGTCAGTGACCCTGTACCTATCCACGTGGGTTAAGTGAAGGCGTAATCCACCCCAGATTTTTGGGAGAGAAGGAAGCTTTCAAAAAATTTGGAGAGCACCCCCACCTCTCCACACCATGAAGGCAAGCATTCTGAACCCCGGAATAATATTTTTAGTGTGTCAGTTGACACGTTTATAACACCACCTTATATCGGAGAACTTGTTATTTCATGTGATATGATCATTTGCATGAATGCATATTAGTGATTTCCTTGCTGTTGGAAATGAATATACTTGTGATGGTAATCCTCCTCATGTGCCTTGCATGCATGCCGGAAAGGAATCCGGGAAAGCCTCTGCCTTGTGTAGGAGTGAGCTTGTCGCCGGTCCCCGTCGGGACGGTTATGTCCGGTATGGCATGGTAAGGTATATTGAGTGGTGATTTTGTTGGTTGAAATATATTTGTTATAGATGTCATGCAGGGAATTTATAAACCTCCTGAGTCGACCGTAGACCGAGTCTTGTTCCAGTAACCCCCATACTTGCTATGTACTACCACTTGTCCCTGCTGCAGGTAGGGTGCGGTTCAGTAAGTCGTCAACCCCTTTCAAGCACACACCGTACAGAGAGGCCATGGTGGAAGATACCGGTTGTAGCTGGTAGGCAGGCCACCTGGTCCGGGGGCATGGGTGTTTCCGGTTGGGACCGAGAGGGGAGGCCACCCCTTAGAGCGCGCGATATAAATTTGATCCCATGCTACGCGAGGTTGTAGCCTCCCCACTTAGAGTTTTGCTTAACAAGTGTCATGGGTGATTCCAGACACCGATGAGTTAAGCGGGTGTGTGCAAGTTAGGTGTGTTTTCAACTAAAAGGCCGTAAACGGAATTTGTCCCGATGTACTAAAGGAATCCATTACTCGTGGGTAAAGTGTACACCCTCTGCAGAGATTAAAACCTATTTGAATAGCCGTGTCCATGGTTAAGGATTACAGTCTGGGATGGGTCAAGTGTTGGTCTTAGTATTGGTCTTCGGAGGTGAATTATTGTTAAACCAAACTTGGATATCGACTGGTTACTTGTGAGGACCATGATTATTATTTTGTGATGGACTAACCTGTTGCATTATTTGTATTATTGAGTATCCCTGGGACGGTTCTACCTCCTGGATATTCATTGTGATTATTTATTTTATAAGCCCTTTATGTGGTGTCGCTGAGATGCCCGACTGTGGCATTGCTTGTTATTTATTTATTTTATAAGCCCTTTATGTGGTGTCGCTCAGACGCCCGACTGTGGCATTTCTCTTATAAGCCCTTTATGTGGTGTCGCTCAGACGCCCGACTGTGGCATTTCTCTTATAAGCCCTTTATGTGGTGTCGCTCAGACGCCCGACTGTGGCATTTCTTTTAAAGCCCTTTTTGTGGTGTCGCTCAGACGCCCGACTGTGGCATTTCTTTTAAAGCCCTTTATGTGGTGTCGCTCAGACGCCCGACTGCGGCATTTTATTCCCACTCCATTACTGCTTATTCATGTTGCATGAAAATAACTTGCTTGCATGCATAAAAGATGTTTTATTTATGACGGACAATGTGATCATAGAATTTTTCAGTGCATGATTATCAATTATATTATCCCAGTGTTCATAATGTTTGCGAGTACATTCAAAGTACTCACTGGCTTGTCCCTGGCTATTGTCTTGGCCAGATTGCTTGCTTGGAGAGGAGCGTGGCGATGACAGCCCCGGAAACTAAGCAACGGTGATAGCAGCCTCGCAAAGATAGGAGTTGACCTGGTCAGTTGTTCCTCTGGGAAATGGAGTCCCATAGACACTGATGACCCACAAACCGCTTCCGCCATCAACCACTAGAAACCATTGTTGTACTCACAGGCCAAAATGGTCTTGTACTACATTTTTTTGTATTTTGCTTGGAATTTCTGTATCAAGTTGGAGCCTCATCAGCTAACAGTAATCCTGGGGCTGATGAGCACGACGGTCTTTTCTGGAAATTTATACCCGGAAAACCCGGTCGTGACAGTCTCGCAGGTCTGGCGTATTTCCCCATGCCTTTTTGTTTGAATGGCGTCGAGGTGCAGGCTGAGCTTTTGGCTGGAATGCCTCTCTATCGCGGCCACGAGGTGGCCGATCAGCCTCGTCATATGCTTCTTCCTCCAGTCGGGGTAGCAACCTGCACTTTGGGTAACTCTAGGAGGGGCGTTCGAGTTTATATTCCTCAGCCGCCAGGACTTCAGTCCATCTGTCAGCTAGCAAATCTTGATCAGCTTGAAGCTGCCGCTGCTTTTTCTTAAGGCTATTTGCCGTGGCTATGAGCTGGAGCTTGAAGCGCTCTTGTTCGACGGGATCCTCAGGCACGACGAATTCATCATCATCGAGGCTTGCCTCGTCTTCGGAGGGAGTCATGTAATTATCATCCTCCGTCTCTCCATCTGCCGCACTCTCTGGAGGGCTGGCTTCTCCATCTTCCTGCCCTAAATCTTGCTGGAGGGGATTGTTGCCATCTTCAGCACTGTCTGGAGTGTTATTATCTCCTATGCCGGTATCACCACTTTTGCCTTGGCGGGACTTAGAGCGGCGCCGCTGACGCCGGCGCTTGGGTTGCTTCTTGGAGGGGTCATCCTCCGTTGTCTCGTCGCCATTGCTTTCTTTTGGTGTGTCCACCATGTATATATCGTATGATGAGGTGGCTGTCCAGTGCCCTGTGGGCAGTGATTCCTCTTCACCTCCCGCATCGTCGTCCATACCGTTGATGTCTTTAGAGTCGAAGTCGAGCTTGTCAGTTAAGTCATCGACAGTGGCTACTAAATGGGTGGTGGGTGGGCGGCGAATTTGTTTGTCATCCGCATCCCAATCCTGCCGGACATAATTCGGCCAGGACTCTCCTGACAAGGAGAGAGACCTTAATGAGTTCAGTATGTCTCCAAAGGGAGAGTGCTGAAAAATATCCGTGGAGGTGAACTCCATGATCGGCGCCCAATCGGATTCGACAGGAACGGGCGCAGGCGGTTCGGAGCCCGTGGCCGGAGAAGAATCCGACAGCTTGACAACATGGCTCTCGTGAAGGGTAAGGTCGATATTCGGCTCGATCGCCGCTGAGGATACGGCCTCCGTGACGGGGTCTATCCGCCCGTCCATGGATGGCGCAATTGGCTCCGAATTGAGGCTCGGAGCGGCCGCCGGTGCGATCTCCTGAATACGGTCTGATGGCAGAGCTAAATCGTACCCATTGTGACCGTGCGGCACACAAGGCAGGGGCTCAAATCCGTCGAAGATCAAGTCTCCGCGGATATCGGCCATGTAGTTTAAGCTTCCAAACCTGACCTGGTGGCCAGGGGCGTAACTTTCGATCTGCTCCAGATGGCCAACCGATTTGGCCCGCAGTGTGAAGCCACCGAACACAAAAATCTGTCCGGGGAGAAAAGTCTCACCCTGGACTGCATCGCTATCGATGATCGTAGGAGCCATCAAGCCTAACGGCAACGACACAGAGGAACTCTCAATGAAAGAACCAATGTCGGTGTCAAAACTGGCGGATCTCGGGTAGGGGTCCCGAACTGTGCATCTAAGGCGGATGGTAACAGGAGGCAGGGGACACGATGTTTTACCAAGGTTCGGGCCCTCTTGATGGAGGTAAAACCCTACGTCCTGCTTGATTTATTCTTGATGATATGAGTATTACAAGAGTTGATCTACCACGAGATCGGAGAGGCTTAACCCTAGAAGCTAGCCTATGGTATGATTGTCTGTTGTCCTACGGACTAAAGCCCTCCGGTTTATATAGACAGCGGAAGGGGCTAGGGTTACACAAGGTCGGTTACAAAGGAGGAGATATACATATCCGTATTGCCTAGCTTGCCTTCCACGCCAAGTAGAGTCCCATCCGGACACGAGACGAAGTCTTCAATTTTGTATCTTCATAGTCCAACAGTCCAGCCAAAGGATATAGTCCGGCTGTCCGGAGACCCCCTAATCCAGGACTCCCTCAGTGGGCGGCATATTTCAACTCAACGGCCATTTTGGCTATTTTTTCCTTGCTTTGGCAATGCGGCTTTAGAGCGGCCGCATCACTATTCCTGGCTTGTTCCTTGGCTCGGGCAAGTTCCGCCCGAAGGGTCTCCATGGCGGCAGCTCCACCTTTAGTCACAACATATTAAGATACTGGCATCATGCTCCTCTTACTATGTATCACCAGAGAAATCACATACCCTGTGCCTCGTCGAGCCGCTTGTTGACAAGCACGATGTCGGCATCCGCCGCATCAAATTGCCGCTTCAGCTCGGCAAACTCATTAGTCGGGCTAGCCACCAGACCTTCAGCCACCTGCACATGAAGGCTGCCTGATTATTAGTTGGGACTATGATCCTCTGTTTGCCGCCATTCTCGATGGAAACCAGAGTCTCAGGGGCTACTATCTGCATAGGGCACACCTAACATGTACGGTACTGTCAAAAACATACACTATTTCACGTACCTCAAAGCCTTTCAGCAGACTCATAAAAGCTTCGTGCAACCCTCTTTCGGTGGATGAAATCCTCTCAATAACCATACCCATAAGTGTACCATGTGCTTCTGAGATGGCCGCTTGATCCAGAAGATTCTTCAGTGCGTCTGATCGCACACCGGACGGTTCCGGACTCTTTCTGTTGCTCTCTTTAGGAGCCGAATACTGAGGACTTCGGGTGGCCAAAGGATTATCCTCTGGCCTCGGCAGATCAGGAGAAACCCTCTGCGATGACACTTCAGGGTCGCCCGCCTCATGAGGCGGGGTGGTAGGGGGAGGTGTTTCGCTCTCCATCATCTCCGGAAGAAGATCCCCCGAAGACGAACTTTGTCGAGAAGGGCTACGACCCGAACTACAAGACATATGCTTCGGTTATTGTCTTCAGAAGTAATGTAGGATATTTTTACTATTAAGTACTTTTTGTTTACTTACAGCTCGGTAGAGGGCTGATCCCCTTGCGGGCACTGTGCGGCAAGAGTACCCTCTGAGGTAGGACCCTCTGGCGAAGATTTCTTCCCCCGTTTGGAAACCTTTGTTTCCGGGTCTTCAGAGGTGGTCCTCATTCTTCCTTGGGGAGAGGGAATTTCAGATTCTTCTCCCTGGTTATCCTCCTTCATGGAGGTGCTAATTCCCCCGGTTTGGATGAGTAATGAGTGAGGCCTGCTTTCAGCCTCTTTATTCCCCCTTTATCTTCCCCTGAGGGCGCCTGATAAGGCGCCGACTCGAGCATTCTGGCTAGTATTGGATTTGCTGAGCCTTCGGGAAGGGGGGCCGAACACCTGATCATCTTCGCCTTTGTTACCCAGTCCTGGTCAAGGAGCGACTTTTCGGAATAATGTTACGATAAATTAAAAGACAACATGTTCGGCCAGGGGATTACTTACTTGGGTATCTGGGTGATTACAGCTCAGACCCGCATCCTCGGTGGTGTCCAGACACTTTATTTGCGGTCCGAAGAACAATTTGTACATCTCTTTGAGCGTCATGCCGAGGAAGTGCTGAATAGTTCGCAGTCCTTCCGGGTTGAATTCCCACATACGGAGGGGTCGACGTTTGCAAGGCGGGACTTGACGAACTAGCATGACTTGCATTACCGCGACCAGGCTGACATCTCTATCGAGGAGATCTCGGATGCGACTCTGCAATATCGGCACATCATTTACTGGCCCCCAGTTCAGCCCCTTGTTGATCCATGACGTCAGTTGTGGTGGGGGGCCCGAGCGAAAGGCAGGGGCGGCTACCCACGTGGCACTTCGGGGAGCCGTGATATAAAACCACTCCCGTTGCCATAAACCGGACACCTCTGGGAAGGAACCCTCTGGCCATGGAACATCAGC
Source organism: Triticum aestivum (assembly GCF_018294505.1). Taxonomy (NCBI): domain Eukaryota; kingdom Viridiplantae; phylum Streptophyta; class Magnoliopsida; order Poales; family Poaceae; genus Triticum; species Triticum aestivum. The sequence continues at coordinate 332,534,583 of NC_057794.1, forward strand.
ACTTTTGCTTATCACGACACCTCCGCACTCTACGTGTCGTCCCTTGATCATCTTCGGCTTCGCATTGAAGGTCTTGAGCCACAGCCGAAGTGTGGGGTAATGTGGAGGAAGGCCTCACACACGACGATGAATGACGAGATGTGAAGGAGGGAATCCGGGGCTAGGTCATGGAAATCCAGCCCATAATAGAACATGAGCCCCCTAACAAAGGGATCCAGAGCGAGGCCTAGCCCTCAGAGGAAGTGAGAGATGAATACAGCGCTCTCGCCGGGTTCGGGAGTGGGAATGACATGCCCTCGGGTGGGCAGCCTGTGCGAGATTTTGGCGGTCAGATACCTAGCCTCTCTTAGCTTCTTGATGTCTTCCTCTGTGACAGAGGAGGGCATCCACCGACCTTGAAGGTTGGATCTGGACATGGATGAAGGTCCTAAGCACCTGACCTGAGCCTTGGGTGATGGAACTCGAGGCGGGGGAAGGATTCGATTGAGCACGAGAGGGAGAAAAGGACAGGCCTTGGCCTCTTTATAAAGAGGGTGAATATCAAGCGTCCTCCTCGTGGCTGTTTGGGACTTGCCTAAAATCGAGGAGTCATACCAATAGGCACGATTGGGTTACCCATGTCCATATTGATGAGAATCCCGTAATAAGGGGGACACAATCTCTGCTTTGACAAGACGTGTCAAGAAAACCGCCTCGCAATATGTGCAGTGCTGGTTGAGAAAAATGGTTCGAATAATGACTGGGCCATGGCATGATGTCATGCTGTCAAACGTGTCAGCAGATTAGATTTGTGGAAATATTATTCTCTCTATGGTGGTATGTGAAACTTGTTTTGCAGAGCCGGACACTATCCTTGTGTTCAAAATCTTCTATGTAGTATTCGGAGGAGGAACCCGCCTTGCAATGCCGAAGACAAAACCCCGCGCCGGACTCATCATCATTGAAGCCTGGTTCAGGGGCTACTAAGGGAGTCCTGGATTAGGGGGTCTCTGGACAGCCGGACTATATCCTTTGGCCGGACTATTGGACTATGAAGATACAGGATTGAAGACTTCGTCCCGTGTCCGAATGGGACTTTCCTTGGCGTGGAAGGCAAGCTTAGAAATACGGATATGTAGATCTCCTCCCTTGTAACCGACTTTGTGTAACCCTAGCCCCCTCCGGTGTCTATATAAACCGGAGGGTTTAGTCCGTAGGACAACAGACAATCATACCATAGGCTAGCTTCTATGGTTTAGCCTCTACGATCTCCTGGTAGTGAAACTATTGTAATACTCATATCATCAAGATCAATCAAGCAGGACGTAGGGTATTACCTCCATCGTGAGGGCCCGAACCTGGGTAAACATCGTGTCCCCTTCCTCCTGTTACCATCCGCCTTAGACGGACAGTTCGGAACCCCCTACCCGAGATCTGCCGGTTTTGACACCGACAACCTATTCTGCACATCTCCAAAAGTCCTGAAACTTCACGGGAGCATGTTTCAGAATATATAAAAAATATTGGGCAAAAGAAGTACCAGAGGGAGGCCACCCACTATCCACGAGGGTGGGGGCGCGCCCTACCCCCCTGGGCGCGCCCCTGCCTCATGGGCCCCCTGGTGGCCCTCTGATGCCCATCTTTGGCTATATGGAGTCTTCCGTCAAGGAAAAAATCATAAGCAAGCTTTCGGGAAGAAACTCCGCCGCCATGAGCGGAACCTTGGTGGAACCAATGTAGGGCTCCGGTGGAGCTGTTCTGCCGGGGAAACTTCCCTCTGGGAGGGGGAAATCATCACCATCGTCATCACCATTGATCCTCTCATCGAGAGGGGGTCAATATCCATCAACATCTTCACCAGCACCATCTCTTCTCAAACCCTAGTTCATCTCTTGTATCCAATCTTTGTCTCTAAGTCTCAGACTGATACCTGTGGGTTGCTAGTAGTGTTGATTACTCCTTGTAGTTGATGCTAGTTGGTTTATTTGGTGGAAGATCATATGTTCAGATCCATTATGCATATTAATACCCCTCTGATTATGAACATGAATATGCTTTGTGAGTAGTTACGTTTGTTCCTGAGGACATGGGAGAAGTCTTGCTATAAGTAGTCATGTGAATTTGGTATTCGTTCGATATTTTGATGAGATGTATGTTGTCTTTCCTCTAGTGGTGTCATGTGAACATCGACTACATGACACTTCACCATTATTTGGGCCTAGGGAAAGGCATTGGGAAGTAATAAGTAGATGATGGGTTGCTAGAGTGACAGAAGCTTAAACCGTAGTTTATGCGTTGCTTCGTAAGGGGTTGACTTGGATCCATAAGTTTCGTGCTATGGTTAGGTTTACCTTAATACTTCTGTTGTAGTTGAGGATGCTTGCAATAGGGGTTAATCATAAGTGGGATGCTTGTTCAAGGAAGGACAGTACCCAAGCATTGGTCCACCCACATATGAAATTATAAAAGTACCGAACACGGATCATATGAGCGTGATGAAAACTAGCTTGACGATAATTCCCATGTGTCCTCGGGAGCGCTTTCCTTCATATACAAGTTTGTCCAGGCTTGTCCTTTGCTACAAAAGGGATTGGGCCATCTTGCTGCACTTTATTTACTTGTTGTTCGTTACAATTTATCTTATCACAAAACTATCTGTTACCGATAATTTCAGTGCATGTCGAGAATACCTTGCTGAAAACCGCTTATCATTTTCTTTTGCTCCTCATTGGGTTCTACACTCTTACTTATTGAAAATGCTATGATAGATCCCCTACACTTGTGGGTCATCAATGTGGGGAGGAAGAGAACGGCGCGAGGGGGGGAGTTGACGACTAGGGTTCATCTAGGCATCGGATGGTCTTATAGATGGCGGGGAGGTAGTGGATGGACGACACATGCACCCTGCCATCTATGGAGTCAGTGGATGGCCGCCACGCCCTCTGTCCTGTACAGAGGAAGGGGATGAACCCCATTTGGCTGGGCCATAGCACTGTTGCACATAGAGCCCACTAGTACAGTATTAGCTCGGCCTTTTTCCTTTTGTTTTCTTTTCTTTCTTATTATATTTCCATTGTTTTGTATTAACATTTTCTACCCAATGACTTTTGTTAAATATGGTATTAGGCACATAAATACTAGGCATTATTTTTGAGCATGCCCACAAAGTTTGGAGGCAAATCGAGTTAAAAAATAATTGTTTATTTTGAAAAGGTCATTTTACTTGTTGTTGGACCATTTGTTAAATTACTAAGAATTTATTTGTGAGTCAAATGAAGTTTGTTTCAACATGACAATTGATCAGGGGAAATTATAGAATAATACGAACATTTTTGCTTTACTGTTTTAAGAAACTATAATTTGACTTGTCATTTGAATTTAGCTTGAAACGAGTGAGGTTTAGCAAAAATTGAATTATGATGACCTGGCATCATTAATAGGGGTTACTGTAGCTTAACTATCGGGGTCTCACAAATCTCCTCCACTAAAATAAATCTCGTCCCGAGATTTAAGAGGTGGGGTAAGGGGGAAAGTTCTGGTTACGAAATTCAAACGGATCTTCTTAGTCTTGGTTGCTTTTCTCGAAGAGGTTGATCCCTTTCGTTGACATCTTCATTTCTCTGCATCAATGCGTCATGATGAATTTTCCATTCTTCCTTCAGGATCTCCATCGTACTTACGAAAAAGATAAGGGGAAAAACTCAGGAAGGATGGAGCTCAACACTGTTAGGTACCTGGGGGCTATCTTAGTGGACGAGGCATAGGGGCATCTCTTGAGTTGAAATTCAAGAAAGTCATTGAGAGTAAGGGATGAAGGTGCAATAAGAAGTTTCTAGCGGATAGGCAATCGTTCGTTGCCTGAAATAGAGTGTGAAAGGGGTTCAGAGCAATGTGAATAAGTATTGTGTTTGATAACAAAATTGATGATCTCTTAGAAGGTGGCTCGTGAATTACATACGAGGTCACACACAAGGAACAACCTTGGGAACATGGGGTGCTGGAGAATCAAGTTTCAATCTTGTGGAACTATGGGTTATGGGGCCACCATGTGGGTTAAGGGTAGGAAGGCGATGATGACTTACATGATCATGTAAGCAAGGCATGTTAGAGGATAGTCTGTCAGTTATGTCAGCAACAACATCGGTACCAAGGGCGAGGGACGAAGAGAACCATTTTCCTGCTCGTTGAACAAGGCAGACCAATAGGCAAAATTCTCGTCCATCGGTGATTACTAGAAAGTCATCAACAATAATAACAGGGCCTTACTGACAGAGTTGTACACCGAGGTGTTTACCTAAGTAGGAAATTATCTCTGCTCAGATAAATTGGATTACAGGAAAGGTTAAAAAAACAATGGAAAAGATAATATGATTATCAGATTAAACAGATAAATGGAAAGGAAAATGTGTTTAACACATATTTTAGCGGTATATCCTTCCCAAGGGCAAGTAGAGCATGGTATCCATGACAAGATATAACGTAGAAAACCCTTTAGGAAAGGGGAGAGAAATTTCATGACATTACCCATAGAATGGTGTTTGGATAATTAATAAGGAAAATGTAGCATTTTGCTTCAAATGTTTTTATTGAAAATCGGGGTACCACAAACATGCTTCGAGATAGCATTGACATGGTCATCAGGTGAAGATCAGACTTTGGAAACAGAAAGGATCCATCAGGAACAACTTGTAGAATAAGTCTTACAATTTCCTCATGGAAGAATGGCTAACCTTGCTAAAAAGGGAACTATAACGATAGGTCCTTCGGCCAGGTGTGCTAGGCATGACATCACCTTACCGGGTCATAATAAGACCACTGTTATAACTCTTGGAAAATGTTCCAACCATCATATCTGACCGAGTTTCAGATCTGATTGGGGTCAGGATACCTCAGAGTCAGGATGCCTGAGAAGAAAAGGTGCGACACAAATTGACACGATGACATTGTAAGATTCTCGGGAATTGAACTACCGAAGCGAGTTCCGCAACTAGAGTTCATCATTAAAACTAGGAGAGTATGAGGAGGTGGTTGATGAACTCAGTGACAATTCATCGAGATTTCCAACAGATGAATTTCCACAATTATGTGAACAAGGAGAAAACATTTTTCAGATCAAATGATATAATGAGGTATGCTCGAGCAAAACATACTCAATTAACATTGGTTGAAAGGTGCACCCGAAATATGGGCTTATGTAGCACGATCAATGTTAGAATGGCGATTCAATAACCAATAGTCTGAGGATGAACTGTCGGCCATTAACTTCAAAGCAATAGGGTTGCCTCAATTACAGAATCCAAGCAACATTGTTCACTTGTTGATATTCCCGGTTAATCAATACGGGGACCAAGAAAGAATGGTGCTTGTGAGAAGTATCACTATACCAAGAATTCTTAAGAGGTGGAGCAATCCTTGCAACATCCTTGACATAAAGGACAATTATACTTCAAGGTAGAACATAATACAAGCTGGATAGCAAGTAGCATCCATAACATGGACAAGTTTGTGATGAAAGGAAGGTAAGATGTTGTCGAGGGTAACTCAAATTACCAAGGGATGAGGATGGCACTTATCATCATGAATTTGATTAATATCCTGGAAGGAGTCAAAATGTTGATGATGATCACGACAAATTTTGTCGAGAGGCTCCACAAAGAAGTAATCGAACAACTACTACATCAAGCAAAAGGACTAATGTAGTGAAAGATTGTTGGAATCATGGATACGACACCAAGTCGGAATCAAGCTTGTTGTTCGAGGTGAAACGATAAGACAAGGAAGATCGACGTAGGGTTAGCTCATCGTCGAAAATTGTGCTCCATGAAGAAGGACCATGTAGCACAGTTTAAAAATTAGCACAATAATGATATAGCCGATCAGGCTAGGAATGACTTGTATGATTATTGAACTCATAAGTAATGAAAATTACTTAGGGTTATCAAACCAGAATGTGGAATCCGTTCACATATCGGTGTTCTCGGTTGACGACAACCCAGAACCCAGGAAAATTGGAATTAGTGAGAATAACAGCTGATGAAGAACCCATAAGAAGTTATGCAGTTCCATGATATTCTCAAGATAGTAGAGTGTAATACTCGATGGTAGATCAAAGTCAAGGTTGGACTGGGGTATTAATCCGCAGAAGACAAATGCTTAAACTTGCCCGAGAAATTGGATCAAAGGAGAACAATATGGTCGAAACCATAGCTGCAAGGGATCCAATTATAATGACACTGAAAGAATTTCCCAAATGATTAAATATTTTGCAAGAAGCTTCCATGATAAGTTTCACATCGGGTTGATGGGCATGAACACAAAGTTCAAGGTCGACTCCCACTTCTTTGATGAACCTTCCATTCACTTCTCATCTGCAAAGAAGTTGTATGGTAGAAAATTATCTGGTAAAACACCAGAAGGGTATGACTTGTGAAAACCTTGAGGTTCATACGGTTTTTGGGAAGGTATAGGTTCAACCCATTGGGGCATCTTAGAAGCATATACCACAAATTTCAAGAGTAAATATCACCAGCTCAAAAGCAGAGCATGGTTTGGCCAAATCAGAGAATAGGATTTACCAATGGCATTATGTATCAGGGAAATAACTTCTCGAGATTTTTGTATACAAAGGACACTATCGGATGATAATTCAACAAAGGATCCGACGGTCCATAATGGAGCTGATGTGAGCATCAGCACACAACGAGAGGAAGAAACAATGCAAATGTATTGGATTATAGAAACAACTGACTAATTCAGAGCTCAAATGTAAAGAATTATGATTTCTGATTCAAAGGATCAGAAGCGAACGCTCTGATTAAGGATGGGTAAGCTGAATAGACTTAGGGGTACAATCAATGACAACTTGATTGGTCGAGATCTAGCTCATGTTTAAAACGACGTCTGAGCCGGAAGGATGAATTCCAGGATTTGATTGAGGATTGCGAGCATTCGCAACATATTGACTCAAAGGACTCAAAATGATAATGACGAAGGATGCCAATAAGATTGCCAGACTTATGGAATTAATCATAATGCAAGCAAGAATTTCAAGAGCAATAGGTTATTGAGGATTTTTGGAAGATCGAATGGTGTTTCGAAGACTTTTGTGAAATACATGAATCAACTGGGGATGAGCGGATACTCGATAAGTGTGAGGAATTATCCGTAGGGGTATTAATGCGGAAAAGAGCTGCAAAGCGATGAGCACAAAGGATTCTCGGAATATCGGAGAATTTTTCAGTGTATCGAGTAATAACAGGGGTAACTGGGAAAGAAGGTATGAACGACAAGTGTAAGCAGTTATCCATAAGGATTTATCGGTGGTCTGGAATAGCAAAAGTGGTGGGCACAAAGTCTCGAGAGAACATCAGAGAGTAACTTCAGAATCTTCTGGTGAAGTAGACGATCATCGTAATAAGGTGCTCTCTGGGTGAAAGTGATCACGAGATCCTAATGTTAGATTTAGCTAAATTCATTAACCCGAATAGAAGAGAGATTAGAGTCCTAGATTATAGATGAGGAATAAAAGATTCTAATACCACCCAATAGCGACGTGGGCCCATGGGCCGCACAGCCATGTTAGTAAAATTGTTTTCATCGACTAGACTCAACTTCGGCCAAGGAGTGTGGAAGGGGGATTCCTACAGGCAGTTGGCTCTGATACCAACTTGTGACGCCCCTGATTTGACTGTACACTAATCATACACGTAAATGTGTATGATCAAGATCAAGGACTCACGGGAAGATATCACAACACAACTCTAGACACAAAATAAAATAATACAAGCTTTATATTACAAGCCAGGGGCCTCGAGGGCTCGAATACATAAGCTCGAATGCACAAGAGTCAGCGGGAGCAATAATATCTGAGTACAGACATAAGTTAAACAAGTTTGCCTTAAGAAGGCTAGCACAAACTAGGATACAGATCGAAAGGGGCGTAGGCCTCCTGCCTGGGATCCACCTAAACTACTCCTGGTCGTTGTCAGCGGGCTGCACGTAGTAGTAGGCACCTCTTGAGTAGGAGTAGTCGTCGTCGACGGAGGCGTCTAGCTCCTGGGCTCCAACATTTGGTCGCGGCAATCGGGTATAGAGAGGGGGGAAAAGAGGGAGCAAAGCAACCGTGAGTACTCATCCAAAGTACTCGCAAGCAAGGAGCTACACTACATATGTATGCATTGGTATCAAATGGAATAAGGGTATCATATGTGGACTGAACTGCAGAATGCCGGAATAAGAGGGGGATAGCTAGTCCTATCGAAGTCTACGCTTCTGGTAACCTCCATCTTGCAGCAGGAGAAGAGAGTAGATGGTAAGTTCACCAAGTAACATCGCATAGCATAATCCTAACCCGGCGATCCTCCCCTCGTCGCCCTATGAGAGAGCGACCACCGGTTGTATCTGGCACTTGGAAGCAATAATATCTGAGTACAGACATAAGTTAAACAAGTTTGCCTTAAGAAGGCTAGCACAAAAGTAGCAACGATCGAAAATGCAAGGCCTCTTGCTTGGGACCTCCTAACTATTCCTCGAAGTCAAATTCCGTGTAGAACCATCCTGGGGATCCTCTGGCTCCTGGACTCCATCATATGATCGCAGTAACCGAGAAAAGGGGAAAAAGAAGTAGGAAAGCTACCGTGTGTACTCATCCAAAGTGCTCGCAAGCAAGGATCTACAATACATATGCATTGGTATCAATGAAATGGGTAGTATCTGTGGACTAAGCTGCAGAATGCCAGAATAAGAGGGGGATAGCTAGTCCTATCAAAGACTACGCTTCTGGCAGCCTCCATCTTGAAGAAGTAGAAGAGAATAGATGGTAAATTCACCAAGTATCATCGCATAGCATAATCCTACCCGGCGTTCCTCTCCTCGTCGCCCTGTGAGTGAGCAGTCACCAGGTTGTATCTGGCACTTGAACGGGAGTGTTTTATTAAGTATCCGGTTCTAGTTGTCATAAGGTCGAGGTACAACTCTGGGTCGTCCTTTTACCGAGGGACACAGCTATTCGAATAGATAAACTTCCCTGCAGGGGTGCACCACATAACCCAACACGCTTGATCCCTCTGGCCGGACACACTTTCCTGGGTATGCCCGGCCTCGAAGATCAACACGTCGCAGCCCTACATAGGCACAACAGAGAGGTCAGCACGTCGGTCTAAATCCTATGGCGCAGGGGTCTGGGCCTATCGCCCATTGCACACCTGCACATTGCGAACGCGACCAGTAAGCAGACCTAGCCTCCCTAATACAAGAGCAGGCATTCCAGTCCAATCCGACGCGCGCCGCTCAGTCGCTGACGTCAAGAAGGCTTCGGCTGATACCACGACGTCGAGTGCCCATAACTGTTCCCACGTAGTTGGTTAGTGCATATAGGCTAGTGGCCAGACTCAGATCAAATACCAAGATCTCGTTAATCCCTAAACAAATAAATAAATCTAACTTATTTAAATGGGGGCCCTACGTGTCATCTACTACTAGACTCACTTAGCACAAGTTTAATCCTAAACTAGACTAAACAAGATCCGGCTCATACACATGCCTACGCACACGCGACCGAGTACGGGGTCCTTGGTGGCCATGCCCAAGAAGCTGCAACAGCAATATGCAGTAGCTAGAGTAGTACAAAGCAGCAACAGTGCAAAAATGGCTAGAGCAGTACAAAGCAATAGGGCAACGCAAGGAGTAGCGGCAATAGGACAAAATAGCAGCGGCAAGCAAGCAGTAGAAATAGCAGTATGCGGGAGCAGCAAGCAGACACTGCCGGGCAGCAACAGCGGCAGGAGCAAGGCGGGGAGGGTGCCACAGGCGGCATGGAAGGCTGCAGGCGGCCCGGCCATCAAGCGGCCAGGGCGCAGCCTAGAGGGGCTGCAGGTGAGGCAGGGCGCGGTAGTGAGGGGGGAGGCAGCAGTAGAGTATGTACATAGGAGCCCGGGCTCCAGCCATGGTGGCCACGGACGAGCACAGGGGCGGTGCCTAATGGGGTGGATTGAAGTTGGGAGCAAGGGGAATCGGTCAGGGACCTCATCGCGAACCTGTAGAGGTGCAAAGCAAGCTCAGGGAAGGCTTGGAGGTGACAAGTTGAAGCGGTGATGAGCGGCGGCCAGAGGTGGAAGATGACTCGATGCAGGTGATATAGTGGCGCCGAGCTTCAACACGAGGCAGTAGAGGAAGTAGCGTGTGACGACGAAGTCCAGGGGCATGACCACAGGCTTTGAGGATGACGGGGAGCGCACAAATAATGACGGCCATGGCGGCGGTGGTTCAGGTGTGTGTGGGAGGAAGAGAATGGCGCGAGGGGGAAGGAGTGGACGACTAGGGTTCGTCTAGGAGTCTGGATGTTCCTATAGATGGCGGGGAGATAGTGGATGGATGGCGCGTGCACCCTATCGGCTATGGAGCTGGTGGATGACCGCCACGCCCCTGTCCTGTATAGAGGAAGGGGATGAACCCCATTGGGCCGGGCCATAGCATTGTTGCACATAGAGCCCACTAGTACAGTATTAGCTAGGCCTTTTTCCTTTTGTTTTCTTTTCTTTGTTATTCTATCTCCATTGTTTTGTATTAACATCTGTTACCCATTGACTTTTGTTAAATATGGTATTAGGCACATAAATACTAGGCATTATTTTTTAGCATGCCCACAAAGTTTTGAGGCAAATTGAGTTAAACAAATAATTGTTTATTTTGAAAAGGTCATTTTACTTGTTGTTGGACCATTTGTTAAATTACTACGAATTTATTTGTGAGTCAAATGAAGTTTGTTTCAACATGACAATTGATCAGGGGAAATTATAGAATAATACAAACATTTTTGCTTTACTATTTTAAGAAACTATAATTTGACTTGTCATTTGAATTTAGCTTGAAACGGGTGAGGTTTAGCAAAATTTTCATTATGATGACCTGGCATCGTTAATAGGGGTTACTGTAGCTTAACTATCGGGGTGCACATCAGTTAACGTTTGGTTCATTTGTTGTGGTGTTTAGTTAACTGCTTGGTTCGATTCTGCAATGCGATGTTTAATTGTCGTGGGTGCATTCTGTTATTGTATACAATGTGAGAAATAAATCGAATTTGGTTGTACTAAATACATGAGAAACAAATACAACTGCTATATTTCCAAGTTGTTAAGCATGCTTGGTTTGGTTAACTGTCTAATCTTCTATTAGGAGTATGTTACATTCTGCAATGTGGTGCTCAGTTAATGGTCGGTTCATTTGTTGTGGTGTTTAGTTATCTACTTGGTTCAATTTTACAATGCGATGTCCAATTGTCATGGGTAGAATTTTGTATTGTTCTGCATGTGAGGAATAAATCGAATTTTCCTGCACTTAATACATGTGAAACATGTACAAGTGCTATATTTCCTAGTTCTTAATCATGCCTGGTTTGGATAAATGGGTTTTCCATGTGGCTTGAATTAATCTAATGAATCTGCAATGTGCTTATTTTTCATCAACATATTTTACTGATAGCATACGAACCCTTACTTACCCTGATGACTAACTACCTTATATGTGTTGCAGGGAAACAATGGGAAGCACTATGGTTTATAATCGAGGTTAGCACATGCATGGTCCGTTGTCTAATAGCACATTATTGTGCAATTGCAGGAGCCTTTCTAATATTTAGGTTTTTAACAATTTGGTCTTGCACATGTAGGTCTTGCTGCCAGAGGTTTTGACCCACTGTTCGACCCTTTTTGCATATGGGGAAATGAGTTGTCCATGAATATCAATCAAGTCAAGAAACTCAGAAAGATTGTTAGGATAAAGAAATCAGCGACAAAAAACAACAAAATCTTTGTCTACACAATGAAGAAGACATCAGTTAACTACAAGATGGTACTAACTATTATACCTTGCCTTTTTTTATTCCTTTGCCCCATTTCCAATATATAGAAGATATTTATGCACATTCTTGTTTTTAGGGCTTTCCAAAGCAGTTCATTGATGATTACCTCTCAAACCACCTCTAAGGTCAGGAGCCGAGGAAGGTTTTCATACAACACCCACCGTTCAATATTGAAATGTTCTTGAAGAGGAAGAAGGATGGACGATCAATCATCCACATGCACTAGCCTAAAGTTACAAAGACCTTCAACATGAATGAAGGCTCAATATTCGCCTTCCACTTCAGCAGTTTTTAAGATGAGATGAATCTGTCTATGTACCGTCTAGGATGCTAATTTTGAAAGGTTCTAGATGTTGCATGTGAAACTTGGTGCTGGTGCAGTTGTGTAATGTGGAGTGATAATTCCAACTCAATTTGATCTCATAAGAGTTTCCCTTTTGAGTCAAGCGATAATCCCTAAAGTATTCACGTTGATCCAACGTGTCTCCCATTATCAAGTTGAATGGGATTTTCTCAGGATTACCAAAGTAGTGTTTAATATTTTTCACATAACGAGCATCGGGGGGTTTCAGGAGGTTGTGTTCCATATCCATAACTAAAGATAGAGAACAACTCAGAAATAAAAATAAAAACTACTTAGTGATAAAGCAAACAAGCACACACGAGAATATTCACCCCCATGCTATTGCTCTCCGGCAACGGCTCCAGAAAAAGGTCTTGATACGTATAGGGGATCAATTGTAGCCTTTCTTGATAAGTACGAGTGTCGAACCCAACGAGGAGCTAAAGGTAGAATTTATATCCTCTCAAGTTCTATCGACCACCGATACAACTCTCCGCACCACTACAAAAAAAGACACATCCGTGACATTTTTAGCCGAACGATTTTTTTTCTTGTCATGCTTATGACACTTCTATGATGATAAATGTGACAAAACCTGGTATCATCATAGATGTGGTGGGCTCCTACTTCTATGACAAAAAATCATGACAGAAAATGGGCTATTCGTCCTTGGCGAGCCGAAGATGCAGCTGCATGACATTCTTTGGGCCGTCCATGACGGAAAAAACCGTGGTAGAAGCAAGGGCGAGGAAAATATCGGGGGAGTTCCCGGTTACGATGGGTGGTCGGGGGCCGAGCGATACGCGCTTCTCTCATACGTATGCGCGTGTGTGCAAGGCGTTGCGCTCTAACTGAACCGGAGCGAGGCATTGGGCTATAACCGAACCTGAGAGATTGCTCTAGCTACGTTTCTTAACCCGAGCGATCGATCCCTTGTTGTTAACTGAACCCGAGTGATTCCTTCGCTACTACTACTAACTGAAGCCGATCGATGCTGCCTCTTGATGAACAGTGAGCATTGTTGGGGGTTTGGATGAACAGTTCCCGGTGGGGGTTGGATGAACAGGACCCCGTGGTAGTAGAGGTCGTTGCCGCTGGATGAATAGGACCCTGATCGAGCCGGTTGGGGTGGATGAACAGGACGACCCCGTGGAGGGCTGGTTGAATAGTAGCCGGTGGAGGGCTGGATGAACAGTGGCCCGTGAAGGGGTGGTTGAACATGACCCCATGGAGAGGGCTGGTTGAACAGTAGCCGGTGGAGGAGCGCGTGGTGGAGGGTGGATGAATAGGAGCCCGTGGATGAACAGTCGCAGGTGGAGGCTAGAGGAGGTCGGCGGTGGATGAACAGTAGCCTGTGGATGCTGGAGGAGGTCGACGGTGGAGATGAAAAGTATCCCATGGAGTCCCATTTTGCGGTACGCCACACCCCTCCCGATGAACATGACCTCCGTTTCGACCGTAGCGCTCCAACACAAGTCTGTTTCCTCCGTTTTGCGGTACGCCAGACCCCACCCGATCAACAGGACCCCGTCTCGACCAAGAGAAGTCCATTTCCTCCGTTTTGCGGTACGCGAGACCCCTCCAGATGAACAGGATCATGTTTCGACCATGGACTGTCGGCGTCTTGGGAACGAGGGTCCCCAGACTTGCCTGCCTGCGGCCCATGGCGTGGCTGTGCTGGCAGGTCTGTACGACCCATCTTCATCGACAAGGAACCAAGACCCTCGCGAGGGGCCAAGCCTCGCGAGGCAGACGACGCAAGACCTCCTCAGGAGCGGCCTCACCAGGCAGGCTCATGAGGGGCGGAGAGATCAAGGCGAGGCAAACCTCATGAGGTCCTCGTGACGTGAGCCATGACGATAGAGACCAGGCGGGCGCCAGCATGCGAAGTGTCCTTGCTTCCTCTTTTGTGCTAAGAGGGCAAGAACAGGCGCGGAGTACCGAGGCATCAAGCAAAGGTTTCCATATCGGTGCAACGAGACCAAGACCGCGGGACTACAAGACGGAGGTCACCATGGCCCCCAGGACAACGTCATCACCAGAGTCTTTTGCAGGCGAAGACTACTTTTGTCAGGATAGCTTGTACTAGTTCTCCCCTTTCAAATTGGCCGTTGTTGGCTCCCTTCCCGCTCAATATTTGCGAAGAGGACCAGGGCCACTATAAATAGAGCTAGCTATCACCGTAGCTAGGGGAGAGAAAATGGAGAAGGGGAAAAGAGGGAGATCTGATCCCAATAATCGGCAACACACCCACCAAGCACAAGAACACCTCAACCTCAGGAGGCGGTTCTTCCCCTTGTACTGTTCATCATCAGCCCAAGAGGCAATGCACCACCACCACACTGGAGTAGGGTATTACACCACAACGGTGGCCCGAACCAGTATAAATCTTGTGTCTTTGTGTTGCTAGTTCGTCGAGTTCGTCCGCAAGATCTTAGAAAGCTAGGGCGTGGATCAGTAGGGGGAAACCTTCGCGTGCACCATAGTGTTCGAACCTCAAGGGTTTACCAAAACCCGAAATCTGACATTTGGCGTGCCAGGTAGGGGTGCACCATGGTTTCTCTTCCGTCGGTCTGCGCTCTGTCGCCCCCACGCTTCGCCCACATGGCAGGCGCCCTGCCCCCGACTCCAACGGCCGGCGTCGACGATGGGCCCAGAGGGCTCCGAGCTCTGGCCCTTCCCTGCGACGGATGCGGTGGCCACCCAAGTTCAAGCCGGAGATGCCGCCGTGCTTCGACGGTGCGGCAGATCCGTCAGCTTTCCTGCTGGCGTACGAGGAAGCTGTCCTCGAGGCCAGGGTGATGACAAGGTCATGGCCAACTGGCTTCCCATGGCCCTCGCGGGCGAGCCGCACGCCTGGCTGCTCATCCTCCCCGGATCCACGGTGGCGTCTTGGGAGCAGCTCCACGACCTCTTCGCTATGCGTTACGCGGCACCGACGCACCACGCGGTCGCGGCCCTGCTAGGTGGATCATAGGCTCCGCCTTCAGACTGCCACATCAAGCCATTCTTCCACCAGATTGGTGCCGCTTCCAAGCGCTCGGGGGCCCCGCTGGGCTGGGCTACGCCCGAGGCCGACCTCACCTTTAGCTCAGAAGACCACCCCGACTCCACCGCCGGCTCGGGCATGCTTCCGATGCTCTACACGCCCACCATTTGCAACATGGCCGTCACCAAGACCCTCATCGACGGCAGCGCTGGCCTCAACCTGCTCTCCATGGAAGCTTTCAGCCTCCTTCACGTGCCGCTCGAGTGGCTCGGCCTCAGCAAGCCGTTCTCAGGAGTTGGAGGTGGCGCTGCCCGCTCCCTGGGGCAGATCCGCCTCCCCATCACCATCGGCACGCGTGACAATTAGCGCACCGAACTGGTCGACTTCGACATCACCCACATCAGCCTCCCGTGCAATGCCATCCTCGGGTACCCAGCTCTGGCCCAGTTCATGGCGGCGACTCATCCAGCCTACCACCTCATGAAGATGCCTGGAAGCAAGGGTGTCCTCACCGTCCGGGGAGACACCAAGGAGGCCGAGATGGCGCTCAAACTTGCCTTCAGGACCTCTACGGCGGCACGGCACGTCGACGCCGATGCTCCCGAGGCCAAGGAGGCCGCGCCAATCTAGAAGAAGCAGTTATTCACCCAAGATAAGGAAGAGACAAAGCAGGTGTCGGTCGATGAGGACGGCTCCTCAGGAGCCACCTTTACCATAGGTGCTGGCCTCACCCCAGCCAAGAGGAAGCGCTAGTGAAGTTCTTGCGAGCGAACAAGGACATATTCGCATGGGAACCCAATCAACTGGTGGGGGTCCCAAGAGAGGTGATTCAGCACCACTTACGGGTGTGCTCCAATGTGCGCCCTGTGAAGCAGCGAGCAAGGCGGCAGTCCATGGAGAAGCAAGCCTTCGTCATCCAAGAGACCCACAAGTTGGAGGCGGCGGGTGTCGTTCGTGAGGTTAGGTACCCCGAATGGCTGGCGAACCCAGTCGTGGTGCTGAAGAAAGGCGGGAAGGAGCGGATCTATGTCAACTTCACCAACCTCAACAAGGCATGCCCTCAAGATCTGTTCCCTCTCCCGCGCATTGACCAGATTGTCGACACCGCCTCTGAGTGCGACCTACTGTGTTTCCTGGATGCATTCTCAGGGTATCACCAAATCAAGATGGCGGTGAAAGATGTAGAGAAGACAGCCTTCCTGACCCCGTGTGGGGTGTACTGCTACACCTGCATGCCCTTCGGATTGCGCAATGCGGGTGCGATCTTTCAGTGGCTGATGCACATCGCTTTGTGGCGGCAGCTCGGGAGGAACACGGAGGCCTACGTCGACGACATTGTGGTGAAGTCTCGGGAGGCGAGAACCTTGATCCAAGACCTGGAGGAGACCTTCGAAAGCCTGCGCCAAGTGAACCTGCGACTTAACCCCGAAAAGTGTGTGTTCAGTGTCCCTTCCGGCAAGCTGCTGGGATTCCTCGTATCACACAGAGGGATCGAGGTGAACCCGGAGAAGATCAAGGCCATTGAGGGCATGAGCCCACCACAGACCCTCAAGGAAATGCAGAAGCTGGCTGGTTGGGTGACTGCATTGGGGCGCTTCATCTCCAAGCTGGGAGAGCGCGCCTTACCCTTTTTCAAGTTGATGAAGAAGAAGGGCCTGTTCGAGTGGACTCCGGAGGCCGACCGAGCCTTCCAAGACCTCAAGAGATACCTGACCTGCCCAGCGGTATTGGTGGCGCCATGGCCTCTCGAACCTCTAGTGCTTTATCTTGCCGCCACCGCGTACTCCGCCAGCGCCGTGCTGGTGGCTGTTCGGGAGGAGCACCAGGCCAAAAGTGCGCCGGGCCAAGCTACATCGCCAGCTGAGATGACGCAAGATCAAGAAGGCGCAGCAAGAGCCATGGCGGCAGCAACAGAAGACCAGGCACGGGGGGATGATGAAGGAAATATGCCCTAGAGGCAATAATAAAGTTATTATTTATTTCCTTATATCATGATAAATGTTTATTATTCATGCTAGAATTGTATTAAACGGAAACATAATACATGTGTGAATACATAGACAAACAGAGTGTCACTAGTATGCCTCTACTTGACTAGCTCGTTGATCAAAGATGGTTATGTTTCCTAACTATAGACATGAGTTGTCATTTGATTAACGGGATCACATCATTAGGAGAATGATGTGATTGACTTGACCCATTCCGTTAGCTTAGCACACGATCGTTTAGTTTGTTGCTATTGCTTTCTTCATGACTTATACATGTTCCTATGACTATGAGATTATGCAACTCCCGTTTACCGGAGGAACACTTTGTGTGCTACCAAACGTCACAACGTAACTGGGTGATTATAAAGGTGCTCTACAGGTGTCTCCGAAGGTACTTGTTGGGTTGGCGTATTTCGAGATTAGGATTTGTCACTCCGATTGTCGGAGAGGTATCTCTGGGCCCACTCGGTAATGCACATCACTATAAGCCTTGCAAGCATTGCAACTAATGAGTTAGTTGCGGGATGATGTGTTACGGAACGAGTAAAGAGACTTGCCGGTAACGAGATTGAACTAGGTATTGAGATACCGACGATCGAATCTCGGGCAAGTAACATACCGATGACAAAGGGAACAACGTATGTTGTTATGCGGTTTGACCGATAAAGATCTTCGTAGAATATGTAGGAGCCAATATGAGCATCCAGGTTCCGCTATTGGTTATTGACCGGAGACGTGTCTCGGTCATGTCTACATAGTTCTCGAACCCGTAGGGTCCGCACGCTTAAAGTTCGATGACGGTTATATTATGAGTTTATGTGTTTTGATGTACCGAAGGAGTTCGGAGTCCCGGATGAGATCGGGGACATGACGAGGAGTCTCGAAATGGTCGAGACGTAAAGATCGATATATTGGACGACTATATTCGGACATCGGAAAGGTTCCGAGTGATTCGGGTATTTTCGGGAGTACCGGGGAGTTACGGGAATTCGTATTGGGCCTTAATGGGCCATACGGGAAAGGAGAGAAAGGCCTCAAAGGGTGGCCGCACCCCTCCCCATGGGCTGGTCCGAATTGGACTAGGGAGGGGGGCGCCCCCTTCCTTCCTTCTCCTTTTCCCTTCCCTTTCCTTCCCTCCTACTCCTACTACTTGGAAGGGCTCCTAGTTCTACTAGGAAAGGGGGAATCCTACTCCCGGTGGGAGTAGGACTCCCCTAGGGCGCGCCATAGAGAGGGCCGGCCCTCCCCCTCCTCCACTCCTTTATATACGGGGGCAGGGGGCACCCCAAAGACACAACAATTGATCTCTTGATCTCTTAGCCGTGTGCGGTGCCCCCCTCCACCATAATCCACCTCGATCATATCGTAGCGGTGCTTAGGCGAAGCCCTGCGTCGGTAGAACATCATCATCGTCACCACGCCGTCGTGCTGACGAAACTCTCCCTCAACACTCGGCTGGATCGGAGTTCGAGGGACGTCATCGAGTTGAACGTGTGCAGAACTCGGAGGTGCCGTGCGTTCGGTACTTGATCGGTCGGATCGTGAAGACGTACGACTACATCAACCGCGTTGTGCTAACGCTTCCGCTTTCGGTCTACGAGGGTACGTGGACAACACTCTCCCCTCTCGTTGCTATGCATCACCATGATCTTGCGTGTGCGTAGGAAATTTTTGAAATTACTACGTTCCCCAACAGTGGCATCCGAGCCAGGTTTTATGCGTTGATGTAATGTGCACGAGTAGAACACAAGTGAGTTGTGCGCGATATAAGTCATACTGCTTACCAGCATGTCACACTTTGGTTCGACGGTATTGTTGGATGAAGCGACACGGACCGACATTACACGTACGCTTACGCGAGACTGGTTTTACCGCCGTGCTATGCACACAGGTGACTAGCGGGTGTCAGTTTCTCCAACTTTAGTTGAACCGAGTGTGGCTACGCCCGGTCCTTGCGAAGGTTAAAACAACACCAACTTGACAAACTATCGTTGTGGTTTTGATGCGTAGGTAAGAACGGTTCTTGCTAAGCCCGTAGCAGCCACGTAAAACTTGCAACAACAAAGTAGAGGACGTCTAACTTGTTTTTGCAGGGCATGTTGTGATGTGATATGGTCAAGACGTGATGAGATATAAGTTGTTGTATAAGATGATCATGTTTTGTTGAAGTTATCGGCAACTGGCAGAAGCCTTATGGTTGTCTCTTTATTGCATAAGATGCAAGCGCCAAATAATTGCTTTACTTTATCGCTATGCGATAGCAATAGTTGCAAGAGCAATAGTTGGCGAGACGACCATGTGACGACACATTGATATAGATCAAGATGATGGAGATCATGGTGTCATGCCGGTGACGATGGAAATCATGACGATGCTTTGGAGATGGAGATCAAAGGCACAAGATGATGATGGCCATATCATGTCACATATTTTGATTGCATGTGATGTTTATCTTTTATGCATCTTATCTTGCTTTGATTGACGGTAGCATTATAAGATGATCTCTCACTAAATTTCAAGATAAAAGTGTTCTCCCTGAGTATGCACCGTTGCCAAAGTTCGTCGTGCCCAGACACCACGTGATGATCGGGTGTGATAAGCTCTACGTCCATCTACAACGGGTGCAAGCCAGTTTTGCACACGCAGAATACTCAGGTTAAACTTGACGAGCCTAGCATATGCAGATATGGCCTCGGAACACTGAGACCGAAAGGTCGAGCGTGAATCATATAGTAGATATGATCAACATAGTGATGTTCACCATTGAAAACTACTCCATTTCACGTGATGATCGGTTATGGTTTAGTTGATTTGGATCACGTGATCACTTAGAAGATTAGAGGGATGTCTATCTAAGTGGGAGTTCTTAAGTAATATGATTAATTGAACTTAAATTTATCATGAACTTAGTCCTGGTAGTATTAGCATATCTATGTTGTAGATCAATAGCTCGCGTTTAGCTCCCCTGTTTTATTTTTGATATGTTCCTAGAGAAAACTAAGTTGAAAGATGTTAGTAGCAATGATGCGGATTGGATCCGTGATCTGAGGTTTATCCTCATTGCTGCACAGAAGAATTATGTCCTTGATGCACCGCTAGGTGACAAACCTATTGCAGGAGCAGATGCAGATGTTATGAACGTTTGGCTAGCTCAATATGATGACTACTTGATAGTTTAGTGCACCATGCTTAAACGGCTTAGAATCGGGACTTCAAAGACGTTTTGAACGTCATGGACCATATGAGATGTTCCAGGAGTTGAAGTTAATATTTCAAGCAAATACCCGAGTTGAGAGATATGAAGTCTCCAACAAGTTCTATAGCTAAAAGATGGAGGAGAATAGCTCAAGCAGTGAGCATGTGCTCAGATTGTCTGGGTACTACAATCGCTTGAATCAAGTGGGAGTTAATCTTCCAGATAAAATAGTGATTGACAGAATTCTCTAGTCACCATCACCAAGTTAGTAGAACTTCGTGATGAACTATAATATGCAAGGGATAACGGAAACGATTCCCAAGCTCTTCGTGATGCTGAAATCGACGAAGGTAGAAATCAAGAAAAGCATCAAGTGTTGATGGTAAACAAAACCACTAGTTTCAAGTAAAGGGACAAAGGGAAGAAAGGGGAACTTCAAGAAGAACGGCAAGCAAGTTGCTGCTCAAGTGAAAAACCCAAGTCTGGACCTAAGCCTGAAACTGAGTGCTTCTACTGCAAAGGGACTGGTCATTGGAAGCGGAACTACCCCAAGTAATTGGCGGATAAGAAGGATGGCAAAGTGAACATAGGTATATTTGATATACATGTTATTGATGTGTACTTTACTAATGTTTATAGCAACCCCTCAGTATTTGATACTAGTTCAGTTGCTAAGAATAGTAACTCGAAACGGGAGTTGCAGAATGAACAGAGACTAGTTAAGGGTGAAGTGACGATGTGTATTGGAAATGGTTCCAAGATTGATATGATCATCATCGCACACTCCCTATACTTTCGGGATTAGTGTTAAACCTAAAATAAATGTTATTTAGTGTTTGCGTTGAGCATGAATATGATTGGATCATGTTTATTGCAATACGGTTATTCATGTAAGTTAGAGAATAATTGTTGTTCTGTTTACATGAATAAAACCTTCTATGGTCATACACCCAATGAAAATGGTTTGTTGGATCTCGATCGTGGTGATACACATTTTTATAATATTGAAGCCAAAAGATGCAAAGTTAATAATGATAGTGCAACTTATTTGTGGCACTGCCGTTTAGGTCATATTGGTGTAAAGCGCATGAAGAAAATCCATGCTGATGGGCTTTTGGAATCACTTGATTATGAATCAGTTGATGCTTGCGAACCATGCCTCATGGGCAAGATGACTAAGACTCCGTTCTCCGGAACAATGGAGCGAGCAACAGATTTGTTGGAAATCATACATACTGATGTATGTGGTCCGATGAATATTGAGGCTCGCGGCAGGTATCATTATTTTCTGATCTTCACAGATGATTTGAGCAGATATGAGTATATCTACTTGATGAAACACAAGTCTGAAACATTTGAAAAGTTCAAAGAATTTCAGAGTGAAGTGGAGAATCATCGTAACAAAAATAAAAGTTTCTACGATATGATCGCAGAAGTAAAATATTTGAGTTACGAGTTTGGCCTTCAGTTAAAACAATGTGAAATAGTTTCACTACTCACGCCACCTGGAACACCACAGTGTAATGGTGTGTCCGAACGTCGTAACCGTACTTTATTAGATATGGTGCGATCTATGATGTCTCTTACCGATTTACCACTATCGTTTTGGGGTTATGCATTAGAGACAGCTACATTCACGTTAAATAGGGCACCATCTAAATCCGTTGAGAC
Organism: Triticum aestivum; assembly: GCF_018294505.1. Classification (NCBI taxonomy): domain Eukaryota; kingdom Viridiplantae; phylum Streptophyta; class Magnoliopsida; order Poales; family Poaceae; genus Triticum; species Triticum aestivum. The sequence goes on from NC_057794.1 coordinate 332,556,606, forward strand.
GACACCGTATGAACTATGGTTTGGCAAGAAACCTAAGCTGTCGTTTCTTAAAGTTTGAGGTTGCAATGCTTATGTGAAAAAGTTTCAACCTGATAAGCTCAAACCCAAATCGGAGAAGTGCATCTTCATAGGATACCCAAAAGAAAATGTTGGGTACACCTTCTATCACAGATCCGAAGGCAAGATATTCATTGCTGAGAATGGATCCTTTCTAGAGAAGGAGTTTCTCTCGAAAGAAGTGAGTGGGAGGAAAGTAGAACTTGATGAGGTAACTGTACCTGCTCCCTTATTGGAAAGTAGTTCATCACAGAAATCTGTTCCTGTGACTACTACACCAATTAGTGAGGAAGCTAATGATGATGATCATGTAACTTCAGATCAAGTTACTACCGAACCTCGTAGGTAAACCAGAGTGAGATCCGCACCAGAGTGGTACGGTAATCCTGTTCTGGAGGTCATGTTACTTGACCATGACGAGCCTACGAACTATGAGGAAGCGATGATGAGCCCAGATTCCGCGAAATGGCTTGAGGCCATGAAATCTGAGATGAGATCCATGTATGAGAACAAAGTATGGACTTTGATTGACTTGCCCATTGATCGGCGAGCCATTGAGATTAAATGGATCTTCAAGAGGAAGACGGACGCTGATAGTAGTGTTACTATCTACAAAGCTAGAATTGTCGCAAAAAGGTTTTCGACAAGTTCAAGGTGTTGACTACGATGAGAGTTTCTCACTCGTATCTATGCTTAAGTCTGTCCGAATCATGTTAGCAATTGCCGCATTTTATGAAATCTGGCAAATGGATAAACAAAACTGCATTTCTTAATGGATTTATTAAAGAAGAGTTGTATATGATGCAACCAGAAGGTTTTGTCAATCCTAAAGGTACTAACAAAATATGCAAGCTCCAGCGATCCATCTATGGACTGGTGCAAGCATCTCGGAGTTGGAATATACGCTTTGATAAGTTGATCAAAGCATATAGTTTTATACAGACTTGCGGTGAAGCCTGTATTTACAAGAAAGTGAGTGGGAGCACTACAACATTTCTGATAAGTATATGTGAATGACATATTGTTGATCGAAGATAATGTAGAATTATTCTGCAAAGCATAAAGGAATGTTTGAAAGGAGTTTTTCAAACAAAGACCTCGGTGAAGCTGCTTACATATTGAGCATCAAGATCTATAGAGATAGATCAAGATGCTTGATAAGTTTTTTCAATGAGTACATACCTTGACAAGATTTTGAAGTAGTTCAAAATGGAACAGCCAATGAAAGAGATCTTGCCTGTGTTACAAGGTGTGAAACTGAGTAAGACTCAAAGACCGACCACGGCAGAAGATAGAAAGAGAATGAAAGTCATTCCCTATGCCTTGGCCATAGGTTCCATAAAATATGCCATGCTATGTACCAGATCTATTGTATACCCTACACTGATTTTGACAAGGGAGTACAATAGTGATCTAGGCGTAGATCACTGGACAATGGTCAAAATTATCCTTAATGGAATAAGGATATGTTTCTCGATTATGGAGGTGACAAAAAGGTTCATCGTAAAGGGTTACGTCGATGCAAATTTTGCATTGATCCAGATGACTCTAAATCTCAATCTGGATACATATTGAAAGTGGGAGCAATTAGCTAGAGTAGCTCCGTGCAGAGCATTGTTGACATAGAAATTTCCAAAATACTTACGGATCTGAATATGGCAGACCCGTTGACTAAACTTCTCTCACAAGCAAAACATGATCACACCTTAGTACTCTTTGGGTGTTAATCACATAGCGATGTGAACTAGATTATTGACTCTAGTAAACCCTTTGGGTGTTGGTCACATGTCGATGTGAACTATGGGTGTTAATCACATGGTGATGTGAACTATTGGTATTAAATCACATGGCGATGTGAACTAGATTATTGACTCTAGTGCAATTGGGAGACTGAAGGAAATATGCCCTAGAGGCAATAATAAAGTTATTATTTATTTCCTTATATCATGATAAATGTTTATTATTCATGCTAGAATTGTATTAACCGGAAACATAATACATGTGTGAATACATAGACAAACAGAGTGTCACTAGTATGCCTCTACTTGACTAGCTCGTTGATCAAAGATGGTTATGTTTCCTAACCATAGACATGAGTTGTCATTTGATTAACGGGATCACATCATTAGGAGAATGATGTGATTGACTTGACCCATTCCGTTAGCTTAGCACTTGATCGTTTAGTTTGTTGCTATTGCTTTCTTCATGACTTATACATGTTCCTATGACTATGAGATTATGCAACTCCCGTTTACCGGAGGAACACTTTGTGTGCTACCAAACGTCACAACGTAACTGGGTGATTATAAAGGTGCTCTACAGGTGTCTCCGAAGGTACTTGTTGGGTTGGCGTATTTCGAGATTAGGATTTGTCACTCCGATTGTCGGAGAGGTATCTCTGGGCCCACTCGGTAATGCACATCACTATAAGCCTTGCAAGCATTGCAACTAATGAGTTAGTTGCGGGATGATGTGTTACGGAACGAGTAAAGAGACTTGCCGGTAACGAGATTGAACTAGGTATTGAGATACCGACGATCGAATCTCGGGCAAGTAACATACCGATGACAAAGGGAACAACGTATGTTGTTATGCGGTTTGACCGATAAAGATCTTCGTAGAATATGTAGGAGCCAGTATGAGCATCCAGGTTCCGCTATTGGTTATTGACCGGAGACGTGTCTCGGTCATGTCTACATAGTTCTCGAACCCGTAGGGTCCGCACGCTTAAAGTTCGATGACGGTTATATTATGAGTTTATGTGTTTTGATGTACCGAAGGAGTTCGGAGTCCCGGATGAGATCGGGGACATGACGAGGAGTCTCAAAATGTTCGAGACGTAAAGATCGATATATTGGACGACTATATTCGGACATCGGAAAGGTTCCGAGTGATTCGGGTATTTTCGGGAGTACCGGGGAGTTACGGGAATTTGTATTGGGCCTTAATGGGCCATACGGGAAAGGAGAGAAAGGCCTCAAAGGGTGGCCGCACCCCTCCCCATGGGCTGGTCCGAATTGGACTAGGGAGGGGGGGCCTTCCTTCCTTCTCCTTTTTCCTTCCCTTTCCTTCCCTCCTACTCCTACTACTTGGAAGGGCTCCTAGTTCTACTAGGAAAGGGGGAATCCTACTCCCGGTGGGAGTAGGACTCCCCTAGGGCGCGCCATAGAGAGGGCCGGCCCTCCCCCTCCTCCACTCCTTTATATACGGGGGCAGGGGCTCCCCAAAGACACAACAATTGATCTCTTGATCTCTTAGCCGTGTGCGGTGCCCCCCTCCACCATAATCCAGCTCGATCCTATCGTAGCGGTGCTTAGGCGAAGCCCTGCGTCGGTAGAACATCATCATTGTCACCACGCCGTCGTGCTGACGAAAGTCTCCCTCAACACTCGGCTGGATCGGAGTTCGAGGGACGTCATCGAGTTGAACGTGTGTAGAACTCGGAGGTGCCGTGCGTTCAGTACTTGATCGGTCGGATCGTGAAGACGTACGACTACATCAACCGTGTTGTGCTAATGCTTCCGCTTTCGGTCTACGAGGGTACATGGACAACACTCTCCCCTCTCATTGCCATGCATCACCATGATCTTGCGTGTGCGTAGGAAAATTTTGAAATTACTACGTTCCCCAACAGATGACACCGTAGAGATTCCCGCAAACGACCAGGCGCCAAGAGTCTCACCACCTTAGGGGGCGCCCCAGCCTGCACGGGGCGCGTGCCCACCAACACACCGATCCTCGTTGAGCACCCGGTGTACTTCATCAGCACAGTGTTGCGGGACGCAAGGGCATGCTATCCCATGCCTCAGAAGCTCCTGCTCGCCCTCCTGGTGACTTCGCGCAAGCTGTGGCATGACTTCCAGGGCCACCCCATCAAAGTTGTCTCAGCCTACCCATTGGAAAGGGTGCTCAGGAGCCCAAATTCTGCCATAAGGATCACCGAGTGGAACATCGAGCTGCAGGCATTCTAGTTGGAATTTAGCACCACCAGGATCATCAAGGGAGCCGCACTCACTGACTTCGTGGCGGAATGGACGGATGCCCGGAGCTGGAGGCAAACGAGGACCGATCAACTTCACCGGGAAGTGAGGCGCCAGACGGATGGGTCGTGTATTTCGATGGTGCCTTCATGCACCAGGGCGCGGGGGCTGCAGCAGTATTCATCTCACCCATGCAGGACAAGCTCTACTACGCTGTGCAGCTCTGCTTTCAGCAGGGTGAGAAGGTCTCTAACAACATCGCAGAGTATGAAGGCCTCATAGCTGGCCTGAAGGCCGTGGCAGCTCTAGGGGTGAAGCGCCTCACCGTTAGGGGCGACTCACAGCTCCTGGTCAACTTCTCCGACAAGGTGTACAAGCCGAAGGATGAGCACATGGAGGCGTACCTTGCGGAGGTACGTAAGATGGAGAAGCAGTTCTTGGGCCTGGAGGTGCAGCATGTGCCCCATGGCACCAACAAGGAAGCTGACGACATCGCCAGGAGGGCATCCAAACGGCAGCCCCAAGAGCCTGGCGTCTTCGAGGAGTGGCTTTTCAATCCATCCGCGACGCCACCACTTTCAAGCATGGCGCAACCTTAGGAGGAGCTCCCACAACCGCCTGCCACGGGAGCCCCAACTTGTGGCCCAACCTCAGGAGCTTGCTTGCTCTTGGCGCTCGAGCCTCAAGAGGGATGTTGGACCAGGGAATTCAAGGAATATCTGGTGCAAGGGGCACTACCGGAGAAGGACGAGGACACAGAACGCGTGGCACGAAAAGCCATGGCATAATGCATCCAGGACGGTGAGTTGTACAGGAGGCGACCAAATGATGTTTCATTGTGTTGCATTTCCAGGGACCAGGGGAAGGAGTTGCTGGTTGACATACACGATGGGGACTGCGGACACCACTCGTCATCACGGACTCTCGTCGGCAAGGTGTTCCGCTGTGGGTTCTACTGGCCCACGGCGCTCAACGACGCAGCTGAGCTGGTGAAGTCCTGCGAAGCTTTCCAGTTCCACGCCAAGCAGATCCATCAGCCAGCTCAGGGCCTACAGACTATACCGCTCACATGCCCGTTCGCGGTCTGGGGGTCGGATATCTTGGGCCCATTCCCTCGAGTGCCAGGGGGCTACCGCTACCTCTACGTCGCCATCGACAAGTTCACCAAGTGGGCGGAAGTGGAAGCCGTCCGCACCATCCCAGCTGGTTCCACAGTTAAGTTCATCAAGGGCCTTGTGAGCCGTTTCGGGGTCCCCAACCGCATCATCACCGACAACGGCTCGCAGTTTACCAGTAACCTCTTCAAAACATATTGTGCTAACCTTGGAATGCAGATCTGCTACGCTTCGGTGGCGCACCCCAGGAGCAATGGACAGGCCGAACGCGCCAACGCGGAGGTCCTGAGAGGCCTCAAGACCAGAACCTTCAAGAAGAAGCTCGAGGCCTGCGGCAGGGGCTGGCACGACGAACTCCAGTCCGTGATGTGGTCCATCCGCACCACCGCCACTAAGCCGACGGGCGAGACCCCATTCTTCCTCGTCTACGGAGCCGAAGCAGTCCTCCCTCACGAGGTCAAGCATCACTCCACACAGGTCTTGGCGTTTGATGAAACGCTGCAGGACGCCACGCGGGGGATGGATCTCGTACTGGGGGAGGAACGATGTCGTGAAGCTGCACTAAGGGTGGCAAGATACCAGCAGGCGCTGCGGAGGTACCACTGCCACAGCATCCGCTCCAGGACGCTCGAGGCAGGCGACCTCGTCCTGAGGCGGGTCCTCTCCAGGGAAGGGCCGCACAAGCTCTCACCCATGTGGGAGGGCCCGTCCAGGGTCGTCCACATCTCTAGGCCTGACGCCGCTCGCCTGGGGACGCAGGACGGGGTGCCCATCCAAAACGCCTGGAACATCCAGCACCTCCAGAAATTCTACCCATGAAGCAAGGCCTAGTGCCTGTGAAGAAAGGCCCAGCACCTGTGAAGCAAGGCCCAGTGCCTATGAAGAATCGCCGCCCGTGACACTCTCACGTAATAATGAGTGGGGTTGTACACGCCTCGGAGTCTCCGGAGAACCGCCCTCGGGCCTCGGGGGCTCCCTCCCATGCCCAGTGGCAGCACTTAGCTCCACGCTGGTGAGAAGATGTCGAAGACTAGACTAGGTGCCGGACGCGGCTTTTCATTTGCTTTCCGCAGTTGGCTCACTTTCTCTTAATCGAAGTTTGCTTCTAGTGTTCCTTGCCGACTTGGTTCTGTCGCCTCTTGCTGTCTTTCCCGAGCCTAGTTCGTTTGTGTTCTCTCTCTCGCCTACCTCGCGAGGGGGCTAGGCAGGCGCCTTCGCGGGGGTTTCTTCCTCCTGCGTTGGTCCTTCCCTTTGCCTTCGGTCTACTTTCTCGCGAGACACCCTCATTCGAGCCCACAAGCTGGCACATCTCTCCTAATCCGTGCCCCTCAGGTACCGCAGTGTGAAGCGCTGGGTCAAGGCTCGGGTGAGCAATAAGTCTCCTAGCGAACTACCTAACGAATTTTTTGCAATCCCTGAACAACCGCTAAGCCAAGGCGGGCACGGGGAAAGAAGTGCCTCGTGACGAAGAGACTACCCCGAGCGTGCCAGGCTAAGTCATCTCCGCACAAGATAACAAACATAGCGTAATAACTGAGGAATCAAAGTTCAATACACGCCCCTCCGGGCCCATACTGGTTTCTTTTTTGATGCAGGAAAGGAAAGAGGAACAAAACAAAAGCAGCGCAGCAGCAAACCATGAGGGCAGGCCTCCAGCGACGTCCCAACCTTAGCCGGATCCCTCCTCGTGCTTCACGGAGGCACGGCGGCGCGACGACCCACTACCCCCTTCGAAGCAAGCGCGATGGCTGGTCGTAGCCGCCGCTGCTGGAGCTTTCGCCAAGAGAAGAGCCACCGTGGCTGGACGATGGACGGTCGACGGGCTCGCCCTCGTCGCGGCCATCGCCGAGACCGAGCACCTCCTTGTCGTCGTTCGTCTCGGGGCAGCATCCGGCGCGGCGACCATCTTCCCCAAACACCCTCACGTAGAGGGTCGCATCACCGTCATACTTAAAATGGAGGGTGCACCGCCTGCCCAGGTCGTGCACACGGGTGAACGTCTGCCAACCGTGGGCCAGAGCTATGTTACCCATGGCGGAGACTTCAACCACAATGCAGGAGGCCCTGCTGTAGCGTCCGTCTGCCTGTAGCCAGAGCTCGCCTGGACTAGAGGCCGGCAGCTCACCGAGGAAGGAGCGCAGAAGCTGAAGCCAGTTGCCGGCCGGATCCTCTAACCAGACAACGAACTCCGGCAGCACCTCTGCCGAGTGGAAGCGTGGCCGGGGAGGCCGTGTAACCACGGCACGCCTCACCTCATCAACGGGGCTGCCACAGCCGGTGCAACCCCCACCACGCGTAGTGGCGCCACCCTGGGAGCGAGGGGCCACGGCGGGGGTCGAGGTATGCTTGCGGGGACGGCTGCGTCCCCGCTTGGGCGCTGGTGAGCCGAGACCCCCGCGAGGGGCCTTTCCCTTCTCAGCGGCGGAGAACCTCTTCGACGGAGCCATGGGAGTCAATGGAGGAGCCAAGGAGAAGAAGAAGCAGGCGGAATGGGAAGAAATGGGGGATGGGGGCTCCGCCCCCTCCCATTTATACCAGGAGAAGGCCAACTGGCTCCTCCCACGATCACAGGTAATGATGGTTTTCCTTGCATGTTGCAAGGACTAGTCAAGTCGGGTAGTTGCCGAGGCAGCATGGGGAAGCGGAGGCACCCACGCCCAATCCGTTGCCAGGCGTCGACCGAGGCAATAGGCTTTTTGGGGCCCACGATATTCCGCGCTTAACCTTGGGCTTCACCTCGAGGCCAAGCCTGAGCACGCCGTGGGCCCGAGGGCTACTATCGGCGTCCTGGGAACGGGGGTCCCCAGACTTGCCTGCCTGCGGCCCATGGCGTGGTTGTGCTGGTAGGTATGTATGGCCCATCTTCATTGACAAGGAACCAAGACCCTCACGAGGGGCCAAGCCTTGCGAGGCGGACGATGCAAGACCTCCTCAAGAGAGGCCTCACCAGGCAGGCTCACGAGGGGCGGAGAGATAAAGGTGAGGCAAACCTCGCGAGGTCCTCGTGACGTGAGCCATGACGATCGAGACCAGGCGAGCGCCAGCATGCGTAGTGTCCTGGCTTCCTCTTTTGTGCTAAGGGGGCAAGCGCAGGCGTGGAGTACCGAGGCATCAAGCAAAGGTTTCCATATCGGTGCAACGAGACCAAGACCGCAGGACTTCAAGACGGAGGTCACCATGGAGCCCAGGACGGCGTCATCGCAAGAGTCTTTTGTAGGCGAAGACTACTTTTGTTAGAATAGCTTGTACTAGCTGTCCCCTTTCAAATTGGCCGTTGTTGGCTCCCTTCCCGCTCAATATTTGGGAAGAGGACCAGGGCCACTATAAATAGAGCTAGCTATCACCGTAGTTAGGGGGAGAAAAGGGAGAAGGGGAAACGAGGGAGATCTGATCCCGATCCTCGGCAACACACCCACCAAGCACAATAACACCTCGACCTCAGGAGGCGGTTCTTCCCCTTGTACTATTCATCATCATCCCAAGAGGCAATCCACTACCGCCACACTGGAGTAGGGTATTACACCACAACGGTGTCCCGAACCAGTATAAATCTTGTGTCTTTGTGTTACTAGTTCGTCGAGTTCGTCCGCAAGATCTTAGAAAGCTAGGGCGTGGATCGGTAGGGGGAAACCTTCGTGCGAACCCCAGTGTTCGAACCTCAAGGGTTTGTCGAAACCCGATATCCGACATGGTCAATCAAACACAAGGTCATTTCCTCCGTTCTGCGGTACGCTAGGCCTCGTTTCCATCGCTGTTCCGTCCAAGCCGGTTGGCTCCCGATGAACAGTGATACGTCTCCAACGTATCTATAATTTTTGATTGCTCCATGCTATATTATCTACTGTTTTGTACATTACTGGGCTTTATTTTCCACTTTTATATTATTTTTGGGACTAACCTATTAACCGGAAGCCCAGCCCAGAATTGCTGTTTTTTTGCCTATTTCAGTGTTTTGGAGAAACAGAATGTCAAACGGAGTCCAAACGGAATGAAACCTTCGGGAACGTGATTTTCTCATCAGATAAGACCCAGGAGACTTGGACCCTCCATCAAGAAAGCCACGAGGTGGTCACGAGGGTGGAGGGAGCCCCCCTAGGGTGCGCCCCCTGCCTCGTGGGCCCCTCGAAGCTCCACCGACGTACTCCTTCCTCCTATATATACCTACGTACCCCAAACGATCGGGACGGAGCCAAAAACCTAATTCCACTGCCGCAACTTTTCGTATCCACGAGATCCCATCTTGGGGCCTGTTCCGGAGCTCCGCCGGAGGGGGCATCGATCACGGAGGGCTTCTACATCATCATCCAAGCGCCTCCGATGAAGTGTGAGTAGTTTACTTCAGACCTACGGGTCCATAGTTAGTAGCTAGATGGCTTCTTCTCTCTTTTTGGATCTCAATACAATGTTCCCCCCTCTCTCGTGGAGATCTATTTGATGTAATCTTCTTTTTGCGGTGTGTTTGTTGAGATCGATGAATTGTGGGTTTATGATCCAGTCTATCTATGAATAATATTTGAATCTTCTCTGAATTCTTTTATGTATGATTGGTTATCTTTGCAAGTCTCTTCGAATTATCAGTTTGGTTTGGCCTACTAGATTGGTTTTTCTTGCCATGGGAGAAGTGCTTAGCTTTGGGTTCAATCTTGCGGTGTCCTTTCCCAGTGACAGAAGGGGCATCAATGCACGTATTGTATTGTTGCCATCGAGGATAACAAGATGGTTTTTTTATCATATTGCATGAAACTATCCCTCTACATCATGTCATCTTGCTTAAGGTGTTACTCTGTTTTTAACTTAATACTCTAGATGCATGCTGGATAGCGGTTGATGAGTGGAGTAATAGTAGTAGATGCACGCAGGAGTCGGTCTACTTGTCTCGGACGTGATGCCTATATACATGATCATACCTATATATTCTCATAACTATGCTCAATTCTGTCAATTGCTCAATGGTAATTTGTTCACCCACCGTAGAATACTTATGCTCTTGAGAGAAGTCACTAGTGAAACCTATGGCCCCCGGGTCTCTTTCTCATCATATCAATCTCCATCACTTTATTATTGCTTTGCTTTTACTTTGCCTTTTACTTTTCACTTTGCATCTCTATACCAAAAATACCAAAAATATTATTTATCATCTCTATCAGATCTCACTTTCGTAAGTGACTGTGAAGGGATTGACAACCCCTAAGCGCGTTGGTTGCGTTGAGCTATTGTTTTTGTGTAGGTACGAGGGACTCGCGCGTAGCATCCTACTGGATTGATACTTTGATTCTCAAAAACTGAGGGAAATACTTACGCTACTTTGCTGCATCATCCTCTCCTCTTCGGGGAAACCCAACGCAGTGCCCAAGAGGTAGCAAGAAGAATTTCTAGCGCCATTGCTGGGGAGTCTGCGCAAAAGTCAACATACCAAGTACCCATCACAATCCCTATCTCCCGCATTACATTATTTGCCATTTGCCTCTCGTTTTCATCTCCCCCACTTCATCCTTGCCGTTTTATTCGCCCTCTCTCTCTCTCTCTATCCCCCCTCTCTTTCTCTATTTGCCTCTTTTTGCCCGTTTGCTTTTTGTTTGCTCATGTGTTGGATTGCTTGTTTGTTGCGATGGCTCAAGATAATACCAATTTGCGTGACTTCACCAATACCAACAATAATGATTTCCTTAGCACTCTGATTGCTCCTCTTACCGATGCTGAATCTTGTGAAATTAATGCTGCTTTGCTGAATCTTGTCATGAAAGATCCATTTTTCGGCCTTCCTAGTGAAGATGCCACTACCCATCTTAATAGCTTCATTGATTTATGTGACATGCAAAAGAACAAAGATGTCGATAATGATATTGTTAAATTGAAGCTATTTCCTTTTTCGCTTAGAGATCGTGCTAAAGCTTGGTTTTCATCTTTGCCTAAAAATAGTATTGATTCATGGAACAAGTGCAAAGATGCTTTTATGTCTAAGTATTTTCCTCCCGCTAAGATCATCTCTCTTAGAAATGATATTATGAATTTTAAACAACTTGATCATGAACATGTTGCACAAGCTTGGGAGAGAATGAAATTAATGAACATAATTGCCCTACTCATGGTTTGAATTTGTGGATGATTATACAAAAAATTTATGCCGGATTGAATTTTGCTTCTAGAAATCTTTTAGATTCGGCCGCGGGAGGCACTTTTATGGAAATCACTTTAGGAGATGCTACTAAACTCCTAGATAATATTATGGTTAATTATTCTCAATGGCATACTGAAAGATCTACTAATAAAAAAGTGCATGCGATAGAAGAAATTAATGTTTTGAGTGGAAAGATGGATGAACTTATGAAATTATTTGCTAATAAGAGTGTTTCTTCTGATCCTAATGATATGCCTTTGTGTACTTTGATTGAGAATAATAATGAATCTATGGATGTGAATTTTGTTGGTAGGAATAATTTTGGTAACAACGCGTATAGAGGGAATTTTAATCCTAGGCCTTATCCTAGTAATCCTTCTAATAATTATGGAAATTCCTACAACAACTCTTATGGAAATTTTAATAAGATGCCCTCTGAATTTGAGAGTAGTGTTAAAGAGTTTATGAATTCATAGAAGAATTTTAATACTTTGCTTGAAGAGAAATTGCTTAAAGTTGATGATTTGGCTAGGAACGTTGATAGAATTTCTCTTGAGGTTGATTCTTTAAAGCTTAGATCTATTCCTCCTAATCATGATATCAATGAGTCTCTCAAAGCCATGAGAATTTCCATTGATGAGTGCAAGGAAAGAACCGCTAGGACGCGTGCTATGAAAGATGCCTTTATTAAAGCGTGTTCTTCCAATTCCTATGAAAATAAAGATGAAGATCTAAAAGTTATTGATGTGTCTCCTATTAAATCTTTGTTTTGCAATATAAATCATGATGAAACTGAATATGATCCACCATTACCTAGAAGGCGTTCTAAGAATTCAGAATATTTAGATCTGATGATGAAATTGATAAAAGTGGGATTAAAAGAAATAAAACCTTAGATGTTGCTAAACCCACTATATTGGATTTCAAGGAATTTAATTATGAAAATTTCTCTTTAATTGATTGTATTTCCTTGTTGCAAACCGTGCTAAATTCTCCTCATGCTTATAGTCAAAATAAAGCCTTTACCGAACATATCGTTGATGTCTTGATGCAAACTTATGAAGAAAAACTTGAGTTGAAAGTTTCTATCCCTAGAAAACTTTATAACGAGTGGGAACCTACTATTAAAATTAAAATTAAAGATTATGATTTTTATGCTTTGTGTGATTTGGGTGCTAGTGTCTCTACTATTCCCAAAACTTTGTGTGATTTGCTAGATTTCCGTGATTTTGATGATTGCTCTCTAAACTTGCATCTTGCGGATTCCACTATTAAGAAACCTATGGGAAGAATTAATGATGTTCTTATTGTTGCAAATAGGAATTATGTTTCCATATATTTTATAGTTCTTGTTATGGATTGCAATCCTTCTTGCCCTATTATTCTCGGTAGACCTTTCCTTAGAACGATTGGTGCAATTATTGATATGAAGGAAGGGAATATTAGATTTCAATTTCCATTAAAAAAGGGCATGGAACACTTCCCTAGAAAGAAAATAAAATTACCATATGAATCTATCATGAGAGCCACTTATGGATTGCCTACCAAAGATGGCAATACCTAGATCTATTCTTGCTTGTTATGCTTAGCTAGGGGCGTTAAACGATAGCGCTTGTTGGGAGGCAACCCAATTTTATTTTTATTCCTTACTTTTTTCTCCTGTTTAGTAATAAATAAATTATTTAGCCTCTGTTTTGGTTGTGTTTTTTTGTGTTTAATTAGTGTTTGTGCCAAGTAGAACCGTTGGGAAGACTTGGGGAAAATCTTGTTGAACTTGCTGTAAAAAAACAGAAACTTTAGCGCTCACGAGAACTGCTTTCATTTTTATTTGGAAAGTGATATTTAGTTAATTATTTCTGAAGATGATTAATAGATAAATTCCTCGCGTCCAGTAATTTATTTTATAATTTTTGGGGTTCCAGATCTTGTGCTAGCTACAGATTACTACAGACTGTTCTGTTTTTGACAGATTCTGTTTTTCGTGTGTTGTTTGCTTATTTTGATGAATCTATGGCTAGTAAAATAGTTTATGAACCATAGAAAAGTTGGAATACAGTAGGTATAACACCAATATAAATAAAGAATGAGTTCATTACAGTACCTTGAAGTGGTCTTTTGTTTTCTTTCGCTAACGGAGCTCACGAGATTTTCTACTTTAAGTTTTGTGTTGTGAAGTTTTCAAGTTTTGGGTAAAGATTTGATGGATTATGGAACAAGGAGTGGAAAGAGCCTAAGCTTGGGGATGCCCATGCCACCCCAAGATAATCTAAGGACACCTAAAATCCAAAGCTTGGGGATGCCCCGTAAGGCATCCCCTCTTTCGTCTAGTTCTATCGGTAACTTTACTTGGAGCTATATTTTTATTCACCACATGATATGTGTTTTGCTTGGAGCGTCTTTTATTATTTGAGTCTTTGCTTGTTAGTTTACCACAAGCATACTTTCTATACACACCTTTTGAGAGAGCCATACATAATTTGGAATTTGATAGAATACTCTATGTGCTTCACTTATATCTTTTGAGCTCTATAGTTTTACTCTAGTGCTTCACTTATATCTTTTGAGTTATATTATTTTGCTCTAGTGCTTCACTTATATCTTTTAGAGCACGGTGGTGGATTTGTTTTATAGAAACTATTGATCTCTCATGCTTCACTTAGATTATTTTGAGAGTCTTAATAGCATGGTAATTTGCTTAAAATCCTAATATGCTTGGTATGCAAGATTAACAATAAAACTTTCTTATGAGTGTGTTGAATACTAAGAAAAGTTTGATGCTTGATGATTGTTTTGAGATATGGAGGTAATAATATCAAAGTCATGCTAGTTGAGTAGTTTTGAAATTGAGAAATACTTGGGTTGAAGTTTGCAAGCCCCGTAGCATGCACATATGGTAAACGTTATGCAACAAATTTGAAACATGAGGTGTTATTTGATTGTCTTCCTTATGAGTGGCGGTCTTGGACGAGCGATGGTCTTTTCCTACCAATCTATCCCCCCTAGGAGCATGCATGTAGTGCCGAGGTTTTTGATGACTTGTAGATTTTTGCAATAAGTATGTGAGTTATTTATGACTAATGTTGAGTCCATGGATTATACGCACTCTCACCCTTCCATCCTTGCTAGCCCCTTCGGTACCGTGCATTGCCCTTTCTCACATTGAGAGTTGGCGCAAACTTTGCCGGTGCATCCAAACCCCATGATATGATACACTCT